>NC_054881.1:0-123626 GCF_018320785.1 Cheilinus undulatus
GTATATGGAAACTGGCGGTTTCTGAAATATTTCAATGTAAAGTTGGGCATTTTTTCCCTTAGTATGTCATTTTCATTGTCAAGTTAGGCCGTTGAGTTGTTACTTTAGCATATTTGAGAAGGCTTTTTCTTTGAAAAATTCCATCAGATTGGCTTGGGACAGTGCCAGAAATATTCTTTGGGTCTTCAACTACCACTGTGAGGTGGAATGAGTGTGTGAAAACTGGCGGTATCTGAAATTTTTCAATGTAAAGTTGGGCATTTTTTCCTTAGTATTTCATTGTCAAGTTAGGCAGTTGAGTTGTTACTGTAGCATATTTGAGAAGGCTTTTTCTTTGACAAATTCCATCAGATTGGCTTAGGACAGTGCCAGAAATATTCTTTGGGTCTTCAACTACCACTGTGAGGTGGAATGAGTGTTTGGAAACTGGCGGTTTCTGAAATTTTTCAATGTAAAGTTGGGCATTTTTTCCTTAGTATTTCATTGTCAAGTTAGGCAGTTGAGTTGTTACTGTAGCATATTTGAGAAGGCTTTTTCTTTGACAAATTCCATCAGATTGGCTTGGGACAGTGCCAGAAATATTCTTTGGGTCTTCAACTACCACTGTGAGGTGGAATGAGTGTATGGAAACTGGCGGTTTCTGAAATATTTCAATGTAAAGTTGGGCATTTTTTCCTTAGTATTTCATTGTCAAGTTAGGCAGTTGTTACTGTAGCATATTTGAGAAGGCTTTTTCTTTGACAAATTCCATCAGATTGGCTTGGGACAGTGCCAGAAATATTCTTTGGGTCTTCAACTACCACTGTGAGGTGGAATGAGTGTTTGGAAACTGGTGGTTTCTGAAATATTTCAATGTAAAGTTGGGCATTTTTTCCTTAGTATTTCATTGTCAAGTTAGGCAGTTGAGTTGTTACTGTAGCATATTTGAGAAGGCTTTTTCTTTGACAAATTCCATCAGATTGGCTTGGGACAGTGCCAGAAATATTCTTTGGGTCTTCAACTACCACTGTGAGGTGGAATGAGTGTGTGGAAACTGGCGGTTTCTGAAATATTTCAATGTAAAGTTGGGCATTTTTTCCTTAGTATTTCATTGTCAAGTTAGGCAGTTGTTACTGTAGCATATTTCAGAAGGCTTTTTCTTTGACAAATTCCATCAGATTGGCTTGGGACAGTGCCAGAAATATTCTTTGGGTCTTCAACTACCACTGTGAGGTGGAATGAGTGTATTGAAACTGGTGGTTTCTGAAATATTTCAATGTAAAGTTGGGCATTTTTTCCTTAGTATTTCATTGTCAAGTTAGGCAGTTGTTACTGTAGCATATTTGAGAAGGCTTTTTCTTTGAAAAATTCCATCAGATTGGCTTGGGACAGTGCCAGAAATATTCTTTGGGTCTTCAACTACCACTGTGAGGTGGAATGAGTGTTTGGAAACTGGCGGTTTCTGAAATTTTTCAATGTAAAGTTGGGCATTTTTTCCTTAGTATTTCATTGTCAAGTTAGGCAGTTGAGTTGTTACTGTAGCATATTTGAGAAGGCTTTTTCTTTGACAAATTCCATCAGATTGGCTTGGGACAGTGCCAGAAATATTCTTTGGGTCTTCAACTACCACTGTGAGGTGGAATGAGTGTTTGGAAACTGGTGGTTTTTTTGAAATATTTCAATGTAAAGTTGGGCATTTTTTCCTTAGTATTTCATTGTCAAGTTAGGCAGTTGTTACTGTAGCATATTTGAGAAGGCTTTTTCTTTGAAAAATTCCATCAGATTGGCTTGGGACAGTGCCAGAAATATTCTTTGGGTCTTCAACTACCACTGTGAGGTGGAATGAGTGTTTGGAAACTTATGTTTTTTTTTGAATATTTCAATGTAAAGTTGGGCATTTTTTCCTTAGTATTTCATTGTCAAGTTAGGCAGTTGAGTTGTTACTGTAGCATATTTGAGAAGGCTTTTTCTTTGACAAATTCCATCAGATTGGCTTGGGACAGTGCCAGAAATATTCTTTGGGTCTTCAACTACCACTGTGAGGTGGAATGAGTGTATGGAAACTGGTGGTTTCTGAAATATTTCAATGTAAAGTTGGGCATTTTTTCCTTAGTATTTCATTGTCAAGTTAGGCAGTTGTTACTGTAGCATATGTGAAGGCTTTTTCTTTGACAAATTCCATCAGATTGGCTTGGGACAGTGCCAGAAATATTCTTTGGGTCTTCAACTACCACTGTGAGGTGGAATGAGTGTTTGGAAACTGGCGGTTTCTGAAATATTTCAATGTAAAGTTGGGCATTTTTTCCTTAGTATTTCATTGTCAAGTTAGGCAGTTGTTACTGTAGCATATTTGAGAAGGCTTTTTCTTTGACAAATTCCATCAGATTGGCTTGGGACAGTGCCAGAAATATTCTTTGGGTCTTCAACTACCACTGTGAGGTGGAATGAGTGTATTGAAACTGGTGGTTTCTGAAATATTTCAATGTAAAGTTGGGCATTTTTTCCTTAGTATTTCATTGTCAAGTTAGGCAGTTGTTACTGTAGCATATTTGAGAAGGCTTTTTCTTTGAAAAATTCCATCAGATTGGCTTGGGACAGTGCCAGAAATATTCTTTGGGTCTTCAACTACCACTGTGAGGTGGAATGAGTGTTTGGAAACTGGCGGTTTCTGAAATTTTTCAATGTAAAGTTGGGCATTTTTTCCTTAGTATTTCATTGTCAAGTTAGGCAGTTGAGTTGTTACTGTAGCATATTTGAGAAGGCTTTTTCTTTGACAAATTCCATCAGATTGGCTTGGGACAGTGCCAGAAATATTCTTTGGGTCTTCAACTACCACTGTGAGGTGGAATGAGTGTATGGAAACTGGCGGTTTTTTTGAAATATTTCAATGTAAAGTTGGGCATTTTTTCCTTAGTATTTCATTGTCAAGTTAGGCAGTTGTTACTGTAGCATATTTGAGAAGGCTTTTTCTTTGAAAAATTCCATCAGATTGGCTTGGGACAGTGCCAGAAATATTCTTTGGGTCTTCAACTACCACTGTGAGGTGGAATGAGTGTTTGGAAACTGGCGGTTTCTGAAATATTTCAATGTAAAGTTGGGCATTTTTTCCTTAGTATTTCATTGTCAAGTTAGGCAGTTGTTACTGTAGCATATTTGAGAAGGCTTTTTCTTTGACAAATTCCATCAGATTGGCTTTGGACAGAGCCAGAAATATTCTTTGGGTCTTCATCTACCACTGTGAGGTGGAATGAGTGTTTGGAAACTGGCGGTTTCTGAAATATTTCAATGTAAAGTTGGGCATTTTTTCCTTAGTATTTCATTGTCAAGTTAGGCAGTTGAGTTGTTACTGTAGCATATTTGAGAAGGCTTTTTCTTTGACAAATTCCATCAGATTGGCTTGGGACAGTGCCAGAAATATTCTTTGGGTCTTCAACTACCACTGTGAGGTGGAATGAGTGTATGGAAACTGGTGGTTTCTGAAATATTTCAATGTAAAGTTGGGCATTTTTTCCTTAGTATTTCATTGTCAAGTTAGGCAGTTGTTACTGTAGCATATTTGAGAAGGCTTTTTCTTTGAAAAATTCCATCAGATTGGCTTGGGACAGTGCCAGAAATATTCTTTGGGTCTTCAACTACCACTGTGAGGTGGAATGAGTGTATGGAAACTGGTGGTTTCTGAAATATTTCAATGTAAAGTTGGGCATTTTTTCCTTAGTATTTCATTGTCAAGTTAGGCAGTTGTTACTGTAGCATATTTGAGAAGGCTTTTTCTTTGAAAAATTCCATCAGATTGGCTTGGGACAGTGCCAGAAATATTCTTTGGGTCTTCAACTACCACTGTGAGGTGGAATGAGTGTTTGGAAACTGGCGGTTTCTGAAATATTTCAATGTAAAGTTGGGCATTTTTTCCTTAGTATTTCATTGTCAAGTTAGGCAGTTGAGTTGTTACTGTAGCATATTTGAGAAGGCTTTTTCTTTGACAAATTCCATCAGATTGGCTTGGGACAGTGCCAGAAATATTCTTTGGGTCTTCAACTACCACTGTGAGGTGGAATGAGTGTATGGAAACTGGTGGTTTCTGAAATATTTCAATGTAAAGTTGGGCATTTTTTCCTTAGTATTTCATTGTCAAGTTAGGCAGTTGAGTTGTTACTGTAGCATATTTGAGAAGGCTTTTTCTTTGACAAATTCCATCAGATTGGCTTGGGACAGTGCCAGAAATATTCTTTGGGTCTTCAACTACCACTGTGAGGTGGAATGAGTGTATGGAAACTGGTGGTTTCTGAAATATTTCAATGTAAAGTTGGGCATTTTTTCCTTAGTATTTCATTGTCAAGTTAGGCAGTTGTTACTGTAGCATATTTGAGAAGGCTTTTTCTTTGAAAAATTCCATCAGATTGGCTTGGGACAGTGCCAGAAATATTCTTTGGGTCTTCAACTACCACTGTGAGGTGGAATGAGTGTTTGGAAACTGGCGGTTTCTGAAATATTTCAATGTAAAGTTGGGCATTTTTTCCTTAGTATTTCATTGTCAAGTTAGGCAGTTGAGTTGTTACTGTAGCATATTTGAGAAGGCTTTTTCTTTGAAAAATTCCATCAGATTGGCTTGGGACAGTGCCAGAAATATTCTTTGGGTCTTCAACTACCACTGTGAGGTGGAATGAGTGTTTGGAAACTGGCGGTTTCTGAAATATTTCAATGTAAAGTTGGGCATTTTTTCCTTAGTATTTCATTGTCAAGTTAGGCAGTTGAGTTGTTACTGTAGCATATTTGAGAAGGCTTTTTCTTTGAAAAATTCCATCAGATTGGCTTGGGAGGTGCCAGAAATATTCTTTGGGTCTTCAACTACCACTGTGAGGTGGAATGAGTGTATGGAAACTGGCGGTTTCTGAAATATTTCAATGTAAAGTTGGGCATTTTTTCCTTAGTATTTCATTGTCAAGTTAGGCAGTTGTTACTGTAGCATATTTGAGAAGGCTTTTTCTTTGAAAAATTCCATCAGATTGGCTTGGGACAGTGCCAGAAATATTCTTTGGGTCTTCAACTACCACTGTGAGGTGGAATGAGTGTTTGGAAACTGGCGTTTTTTTTGAAATATTTCAATGTAAAGTTGGGCATTTTTTCCTTAGTATTTCATTGTCAAGTTAGGCAGTTGAGTTGTTACTGTAGCATATTTGAGAAGGCTTTTTCTTTGACAAATTCCATCAGATTGGCTTGGGACAGTGCCAGAAATATTCTTTGGGTCTTCAACTACCACTGTGAGGTGGAATGAGTGTGTGGAAACTGGCGGTTTCTGAAATATTTCAATGTAAAGTTGGGCATTTTTTCCTTAGTATTTCATTGTCAAGTTAGGCAGTTGTTACTGTAGCATATTTGAGAAGGCTTTTTCTTTGACAAATTCCATCAGATTGGCTTGGGACAGTGCCAGAAATATTCTTTGGGTCTTCAACTACCACTGTGAGGTGGAATGAGTGTATGGAAACTGGTGGTTTCTGAAATATTTCAATGTAAAGTTGGGCATTTTTTCCTTAGTATTTCATTGTCAAGTTAGGCAGTTGAGTTGTTACTGTAGCATATTTGAGAAGGCTTTTTCTTTGAAAAATTCCATCAGATTGGCTTGGGACAGTGCCAGAAATATTCTTTGGGTCTTCAACTACCACTGTGAGGTGGAATGAGTGTTTGGAAACTGGTGGTTTCTGAAATATTTCAATGTAAAGTTGGGCATTTTTTCCTTAGTATTTCATTGTCAAGTTAGGCAGTTGTTACTGTAGCATATTTGAGAAGGCTTTTTCTTTGACAAATTCCATCAGATTGGCTTGGGACAGTGCCAGAAATATTCTTTGGGTCTTCAACTACCACTGTGAGGTGGAATGAGTGTATGGAAACTGGTGGTTTCTGAAATATTTCAATGTAAAGTTGGGCATTTTTTCCTTAGTATTTCATTGTCAAGTTAGGCAGTTGTTACTGTAGCATATTTGAGAAGGCTTTTTCTTTGACAAATTCCATCAGATTGGCTTGGGACAGTGCCAGAAATATTCTTTGGGTCTTCAACTACCACTGTGAGGTGGAATGAGTGTATGGAAACTGGTGGTTTCTGAAATATTTGAATGTAAAGTTGGGCATTTTTTCCTTAGTATTTCATTGTCAAGTTAGGCAGTTGTTACTGTAGCATATTTGAGAAGGCTTTTTCTTTGACAAATTCCATCAGATTGGCTTGGGACAGTGCCAGAAATATTCTTTGGGTCTTCAACTCCCACTGTGAGGTGGAATGAGTGTATGGAAACTGGTGGTTTCTGAAATATTTGAATGTAAAGTTGGGCATTTTTTCCTTAGTATTTCATTGTCAAGTTAGGCAGTTGTTACTGTAGCATATTTGAGAAGGCTTTTTCTTTGACAAATTCCATCAGATTGGCTTGGGACAGTGCCAGAAATATTCTTTGGGTCTTCAACTACCACTGTGAGGTGGAATGAGTGTATGGAAACTGGTGGTTTTTGAAATATTTCAATGTAAAGTTGGGCATTTTTTCCTTAGTATTTCATTGTCAAGTTAGGCAGTTGTTACTGTAGCATATTTGAGAAGGCTTTTTCTTTGACAAATTCCATCAGATTGGCTTGGGACAGTGCCAGAAATATTCTTTGGGTCTTCAACTACCACTGTGAGGTGGAATGAGTGTTTGGAAACTGGCGGTTTCTGAAATATTTGAATGTAAAGTTGGGCATTTTTTCCTTAGTATTTCATTGTCAAGTTAGGCAGTTGAGTTGTTACTGTAGCATATTTGAGAAGGCTTTTTCTTTGACAAATTCCATCAGATTGGCTTGGGACAGTGCCAGAAATATTCTTTGGGTCTTCAACTACCACTGTGAGGTGGAATGAGTGTGTGGAAACTGGCGGTTTCTGAAATATTTCAATGTAAAGTTGGGCATTTTTTCCTTAGTATTTCATTGTCAAGTTAGGCAGTTGTTACTGTAGCATATTTGAGAAGGCTTTTTCTTTGACAAATTCCATCAGATTGGCTTGGGACAGTGCCAGAAATATTCTTTGGGTCTTCAACTACCACTGTGAGGTGGAATGAGTGTTTGGAAACTGGTGGTTTCTGAAATATTTGAATGTAAAGTTGGGCATTTTTTCCTTAGTATTTCATTGTCAAGTTAGGCAGTTGTTACTGTAGCATATTTGAGAAGGCTTTTTCTTTGACAAATTCCATCAGATTGGCTTGGGACAGTGCCAGAAATATTCTTTGGGTCTTCAACTCCCACTGTGAGGTGGAATGAGTGTATGGAAACTGGTGGTTTCTGAAATATTTGAATGTAAAGTTGGGCATTTTTTCCTTAGTATTTCATTGTCAAGTTAGGCAGTTGTTACTGTAGCATATTTGAGAAGGCTTTTTCTTTGACAAATTCCATCAGATTGGCTTGGGACAGTGCCAGAAATATTCTTTGGGTCTTCAACTACCACTGTGAGGTGGAATGAGTGTATGGAAACTGGTGGTTTTTGAAATATTTCAATGTAAAGTTGGGCATTTTTTCCTTAGTATTTCATTGTCAAGTTAGGCAGTTGTTACTGTAGCATATTTGAGAAGGCTTTTTCTTTGACAAATTCCATCAGATTGGCTTGGGACAGTGCCAGAAATATTCTTTGGGTCTTCAACTCCCACTGTGAGGTGGAATGAGTGTATGGAAACTGGTGGTTTCTGAAATATTTGAATGTAAAGTTGGGCATTTTTTCCTTAGTATTTCATTGTCAAGTTAGGCAGTTGTTACTGTAGCATATTTGAGAAGGCTTTTTCTTTGACAAATTCCATCAGATTGGCTTGGGACAGTGCCAGAAATATTCTTTGGGTCTTCAACTACCACTGTGAGGTGGAATGAGTGTATGGAAACTGGTGGTTTCTGAAATATTTCAATGTAAAGTTGGGCATTTTTTCCTTAGTATTTCATTGTCAAGTTAGGCAGTTGTTACTGTAGCATATTTGAGAAGGCTTTTTCTTTGACAAATTCCATCAGATTGGCTTGGGACAGTGCCAGAAATATTCTTTGGGTCTTCAACTCCCACTGTGAGGTGGAATGAGTGTATGGAAACTGGTGGTTTCTGAAATATTTGAATGTAAAGTTGGGCATTTTTTCCTTAGTATTTCATTGTCAAGTTAGGCAGTTGTTACTGTAGCATATTTGAGAAGGCTTTTTCTTTGACAAATTCCATCAGATTGGCTTGGGACAGTGCCAGAAATATTCTTTGGGTCTTCAACTACCACTGTGAGGTGGAATGAGTGTATGGAAACTGGCGGTTTTTTTGAAATATTTCAATGTAAAGTTGGGCATTTTTTCCTTAGTATTTCATTGTCAAGTTAGGCAGTTGTTACTGTAGCATATTTGAGAAGGCTTTTTCTTTGACAAATTCCATCAGATTGGCTTGGGACAGTGCCAGAAATATTCTTTGGGTCTTCAACTCCCACTGTGAGGTGGAATGAGTGTATGGAAACTGGTGGTTTCTGAAATATTTGAATGTAAAGTTGGGCATTTTTTCCTTAGTATTTCATTGTCAAGTTAGGCAGTTGTTACTGTAGCATATTTGAGAAGGCTTTTTCTTTGACAAATTCCATCAGATTGGCTTGGGACAGTGCCAGAAATATTCTTTGGGTCTTCAACTACCACTGTGAGGTGGAATGAGTGTATGGAAACTGGTGGTTTCTGAAATATTTCAATGTAAAGTTGGGCATTTTTTCCTTAGTATTTCATTGTCAAGTTAGGCAGTTGTTACTGTAGCATATTTGAGAAGGCTTTTTCTTTGACAAATTCCATCAGATTGGCTTGGGACAGTGCCAGAAATATTCTTTGGGTCTTCAACTACCACTGTGAGGTGGAATGAGTGTTTGGAAACTGGCGGTTTCTGAAATATTTGAATGTAAAGTTGGGCATTTTTTCCTTAGTATTTCATTGTCAAGTTAGGCAGTTGAGTTGTTACTGTAGCATATTTGAGAAGGCTTTTTCTTTGACAAATTCCATCAGATTGGCTTGGGACAGTGCCAGAAATATTCTTTGGGTCTTCAACTCCCACTGTGAGGTGGAATGAGTGTATGGAAACTGGTGGTTTCTGAAATATTTCAATGTAAAGTTGGGCATTTTTTCCTTAGTATTTCATTGTCAAGTTAGGCAGTTGTTACTGTAGCATATTTGAGAAGGCTTTTTCTTTGACAAATTCCATCAGATTGGCTTGGGACAGTGCCAGAAATATTCTTTGGGTCTTCAACTCCCACTGTGAGGTGGAATGAGTGTATGGAAACTGGTGGTTTCTGAAATATTTGAATGTAAAGTTGGGCATTTTTTCCTTAGTATTTCATTGTCAAGTTAGGCAGTTGTTACTGTAGCATATTTGAGAAGGCTTTTTCTTTGAAAAATTCCATCAGATTGGCTTGGGACAGTGCCAGAAATATTCTTTGGGTCTTCAACTACCACTGTGAGGTGGAATGAGTGTATGGAAACTGGTGGTTTCTGAAATATTTGAATGTAAAGTTGGGCATTTTTTCCTTAGTATTTCATTGTCAAGTTAGGCAGTTGTTACTGTAGCATATTTGAGAAGGCTTTTTCTTTGACAAATTCCATCAGATTGGCTTGGGACAGTGCCAGAAATATTCTTTGGGTCTTCAACTCCCACTGTGAGGTGGAATGAGTGTATGGAAACTGGTGGTTTCTGAAATATTTGAATGTAAAGTTGGGCATTTTTTCCTTAGTATTTCATTGTCAAGTTAGGCAGTTGAGTTGTTACTGTAGCATATTTGAGAAGGCTTTTTCTTTGACAAATTCCATCAGATTGGCTTGGGACAGTGCCAGAAATATTCTTTGGGTCTTCAACTACCACTGTGAGGTGGAATGAGTGTTTGGAAACTGGCGGTTTCTGAAATATTTCAATGTAAAGTTGGGCATTTTTTCCTTAGTATTTCATTGTCAAGTTAGGCAGTTGTTACTGTAGCATATTTGAGAAGGCTTTTTCTTTGAAAAATTCCATCAGATTGGCTTGGGACAGTGCCAGAAATATTCTTTGGGTCTTCAACTACCACTGTGAGGTGGAATGAGTGTATGGAAACTGGTGGTTTCTGAAATATTTCAATGTAAAGTTGGGCATTTTTTCCTTAGTATTTCATTGTCAAGTTAGGCAGTTGAGTTGTTACTGTAGCATATTTGAGAAGGCTTTTTCTTTGAAAAATTCCATCAGATTGGCTTGGGACAGTGCCAGAAATATTCTTTGGGTCTTCAACTACCACTGTGAGGTGGAATGAGTGTTTGGAAACTGGCGGTTTCTGAAATATTTCAATGTAAAGTTGGGCATTTTTTTCCTTAGTATTTCATTGTCAAGTTAGGCAGTTGAGTTGTTACTGTAGCATATTTGAGAAGGCTTTTTCTTTGAAAAATTCCATCAGATTGGCTTGGGACAGTGCCAGAAATATTCTTTGGGTCTTCAACTACCACTGTGAGGTGGAATGAGTGTGTGAAAACTGGCGGTTTCTGAAATATTTCAATGTAAAGTTGGGCATTTTTTCCTTAGTATTTCATTGTCAAGTTAGGCAGTTGAGTTGTTACTGTAGCATATTTGAGAAGGCTTTTTCTTTGACAAATTCCATCAGATTGGCTTGGGACAGTGCCAGAAATATTCTTTGGGTCTTCAACTACCACTGTGAGGTGGAATGAGTGTGTGAAAACTGGCGGTTTCTGAAATATTTCAATGTAAAGTTGGGCATTTTTTCCTTAGTATTTCATTGTCAAGTTAGGCAGTTGTTACTGTAGCATATTTGAGAAGGCTTTTTCTTTGACAAATTCCATCAGATTGGCTTGGGACAGTGCCAGAAATATTCTTTGGGTCTTCAACTACCACTGTGAGGTGGAATGAGTGTATGGAAACTGGTGGTTTCTGAAATATTTCAATGTAAAGTTGGGCATTTTTTCCTTAGTATTTCATTGTCAAGTTAGGCAGTTGAGTTGTTACTGTAGCATATTTGAGAAGGCTTTTTCTTTGAAAAATTCCATCAGATTGGCTTGGGACAGTGCCAGAAATATTCTTTGGGTCTTCAACTACCACTGTGAGGTGGAATGAGTGTTTGGAAACTGGCGGTTTCTGAAATATTTCAATGTAAAGTTGGGCATTTTTTCCTTAGTATTTCATTGTCAAGTTAGGCAGTTAAGTTGTTACTGTAGCATATTTGAGAAGGCTTTTTCTTTGAAAAATTCCATCAGATTGGCTTGGGACAGTGCCAGAAATATTCTTTGGGTCTTCATCTACCACTGTGAGGTGGAATGAGTGTATGGAAACTGGCGGTTTTTTTGAAATATTTCAATGTAAAGTTGGGCATTTTTTCCTTAGTATTTCATTGTCAAGTTAGGCAGTTGTTACTGTAGCATATTTGAGAAGGCTTTTTCTTTGACAAATTCCATCAGATTGGCTTGGGACAGTGCCAGAAATATTCTTTGGGTCTTCAACTACCACTGTGAGGTGGAATGAGTGTATGGAAACTGGTGTTTTTTTTTAAATATTTCAATGTAAAGTTGGGCATTTTTTCCTTAGTATTTCATTGTCAAGTTAGGCAGTTGTTACTGTAGCATATTTGAGAAGGCTTTTTCTTTGACAAATTCCATCAGATTGGCTTGGGACAGTGCCAGAAATATTCTTTGGGTCTTCAACTACCACTGTGAGGTGGAATGAGTGTATGGAAACTGGCGGTTTTTTTGAAATATTTCAATGTAAAGTTGGGCATTTTTTCCTTAGTATTTCATTGTCAAGTTAGGCAGTTGTTACTGTAGCATATTTGAGAAGGCTTTTTCTTTGACAAATTCCATCAGATTGGCTTGGGACAGTGCCAGAAATATTCTTTGGGTCTTCAACTACCACTGTGAGGTGGAATGAGTGTGTGGAAACCGGCGGTTTCTGAAATATTTCAATGTAAAGTTGGGCATTTTTTCCTTAGTATTTCATTGTCAAGTTAGGCAGTTGTTACTGTAGCATATTTGAGAAGGCTTTTTCTTTGAAAAATTCCATCAGATTGGCTTGGGACAGTGCCAGAAATATTCTTTGGGTCTTCAACTACCACTGTGAGGTGGAATGAGTGTATGGAAACTGGCGGTTTCTGAAATATTTCAATGTAAAGTTGGGCATTTTTTCCCTTAGTATGTCATTTTCATTGTCAAGTTAGGCCGTTGAGTTGTTACTTTAGCATATTTGAGAAGGCTTTTTCTTTGACAAATTCCATCAGATTGGCTTGGGACAGTGCCAGAAATATTCTTTGGGTCTTCAACTACCACTGTGAGGTGGAATGAGTGTGTGAAAACTGGCGGTTTCTGAAATATTTCAATGTAAAGTTGGGCATTTTTTCCTTAGTATTTCATTTTTATTTTAGGCAGTTGAGTTGTTACTGTAGCATATTTGAGAAGGCTTTTTCTTTGAAAAATTCCATCAGATTGGCTTGGGACAGTGCCAGAAATATTCTTTGGGTCTTCAACTACCACTGTGAGGTGGAATGAGTGTGTGAAAACTGGCGGTTTCTGAAATATTTCAATGTAAAGTTGGGCATTTTTTCCTTAGTATTTCATTTTTATTTTAGGCAGTTGAGTTGTTACTGTAGCATATTTGAGAAGGCTTTTTCTTTGAAAAATTCCATCAGATTGGCTTGGGACAGTGCCAGAAATATTCTTCGGGTCATCAACTACCACTGTGAGGTGGAATGAGTGTGTGGTTTCTTAAATATTTCAATGTAAAGTTGGGCATTTTTTTTCCTTAATATTTCAATTCAAAGTTAGGCAGTTGAGTTGTTACTGTAGCGTATTTGACAAGGCTTTTATCAGCACGTTGGTGTCGGAGCCATCCTATCACAAGTCAGCCCCGTAGACGGTAAATTACACCCATGTGCATTTCTGTCAAAAACATTATCACAGGCTGAATGTAATTATGATGTTGGTGACCTAGAATTGCTGGCAGTGAAACTGGCCTTAGAATAGTGGAGGCACTGGCTAGAGGGCGCTGCTCACCCCTTTTTGGTCTGGACAGATCACAAAAATTTGGAATATTTTAAGAACAGCCAAGAGATTAAATTCTCGGCAAGCGAGGTGGTCTATATTCTTTGACAGATTTGATTTTGTCATTTCTTATAGACCTGGTTCTAAGAATGTTAAACCTGACACTTTTTCAAGATTTCATGAGTCTGCTAAAGTTAATTCTATTAAGACAATCCTGCCTGATTCTTGCTTTCTGTCTGCTTTGTCATGGGAGATCGAGGGGAAAGTAAGAGCGGCCCTAGAGAACACAGTAATCCCTCCTGATTGCCCCAAGGAGAGGTTGTTTGTGGTACCTGAACTCCGTGGTCCGGTTATCCACTGGGCCCACACTTTAAAGATCACCTGGCACCCTGGTATCTCCAAGCCATTGTTTGTCATTTCTCAGAGATTCTGGTGGATAAACATGAGAAAAGACATTACTGAGTATATCAATGCCTGTGTTACCTGTGCTACATGCAAATCCTCTAAGCAGAGACCATCTGGTGAACTAAGACCATTCCATTCCATTCCAAAGAGACCATGGTCTCACATCAGTTTGGACTTCGTCACTGGACTACCCCCCTCATCAGGTAACACCACAGTCCTGACTGTGGTGGATAGGTTCTCCAAAAATGGTACATTTCATTCCCCTGAAGAAAATGCCCTCGGCCAAAGAAATGGTCGAGGTGATGATGGTTAACGTTTTACGGATACATGGTTTCCCCACAGATGTGGTTTCTGACAGAGGACCCCAATTCATCTCAAAGTTCTGGAAGGAGTTTTGCAGCCCTCCCTCCCATACCCCTCCCAGTACCTGGTGGACTGGGAGGGGTATGGGCCGGAGGAGTGGTCCTGGATTCCGTCCCGCTTTGTCATGGACCCCTCCCTCATTCAAGAGTTCCACGCTTTGCACCCTGAGGTCCCTGGGCCGTTGGGAGTCGGCCCTTGGGGGGGGGGCACTGTCACAATCACCGCCTGTTAGTTCTTTTTTCTGTTTATTTTGCACATTTTTTGTCCTGTTTCATGTTGCATGTTCTAACCTCTTTTCTGTCTGTTTAGATTCACGTCCCTGCCTGCTCCGCCCCACCTCTGTCTCCCTGCGCTCTCTCCTGTGTCTCACACCTGCTTCCACTCACCTGATTGCACTGCACTGCATTCTCTCCCTCATCACTCATTAGTTGTAGTATTTAGCTCACTCTCACTCTCACCACTGTGTTAGTTCGTTGTCCGCTGTCACAGTAGCACATTCCAGCTCTCCTCTACCGCTTGTTTTTGATCTCGACCTCGTCTTGCCTTCTGACCCGTCTCCTAGCCTCTTGGACCTCCGTACCTTTGCCTGTGAGTGACAGCTTAACTGTGATTGACCTTGCACTGAATAAAGACCCTGATTTTTGCCTCACGGACAACCTGTCTCTGCCTGAGTCTCTGCATTTGGGTCCTCACCTTCTGTGTTTGCCTAGTTCTGACAGTCTGGGGATCTGCTTAATAAAAAAACAACTCTGGTAAATGTATATGCTCCAAATACTTGCCAAGCAAATTTACTAACATCATTAAATTTAACATTGTCAAAATTTAAAAACACATCACTCATCATTGGTGGTGATTTTAATGTAGTTAGCAATGCTACATTAGACCGTTCAGGTCATCCACTACCTTCAGATAAAACCTCTTCTAAGGCCTTTCAAGAATTATTAGATACTCATGGGTTGATGGATGCTTGGCGAATAATGAACCCTGCTGCTAGACAATATTCATTCTATTCTAAAATGCACAATTCATATTCTAGAATCGATTATATTTTGATTACAGACTCAATTGGAAAAAACATTAACATTACTATATATAATATCTTAATCTCAGATCATGCCCCTGTCTCTCTAACTTTTTGTCCAACCTTACCAAATGTAAGCTATAAACGTTGGACTTTTAATAATGCCTTGGCAAAAGATAGTGATTTCATTAAACTAATTACTCAGAAGATAAAATACTTTCTTGAACTTAATATGTCTCCAGAAATTACAATTGGAACCATTTGGGAGGCTTTTAAAGCGGCATGTCGGGGATGGATAATCAGTTATGCTTCCTATAAAAATAAGGAAAGAAAACAAAAAAATGATAAATGCTTTAAGAAACTGAAGGAATTAGAAATCAAACATATGGCAGACCCCACCAATGAAGAGATTAAAAAAGAGATGTTTTTAATAAGATCTGAAACAAAAAAAGGTAGTGCATGAGGAGTCTGCTTTTTTGCAATACAAATTAAAAAAAGAATACTATGAAAGTGGTGAAAAGGCAGGAAAAATGCTGGCTTTCCAGTTAAAAAAAGCTGAACAAAAAAACACTATCACTTCAATAAAAGATGATGGCAATATTGTGACAGATCATGAAGCAATTAATCATATTTTTAGAGCATATTATTCATCACTTTATCAATCAGAACATAAAATAGAAAAAAGCCAACTAGAATCTTTTTTTAAGAGCATTCCATTACCCATCTTAGAGCAAAAAGATAAGGATGAAATTGAAGCTCCTATTTTAGTGTCTGAAGTACTTAAAGCAATAAATGGTCTTTCTAATGGTAAAGCTCCGGGAGAAGATGGTTATACAACAGAATTTTACAAATGTTTTTCTAAAGAAATTGCTCCACTTTTAACTATACTGTATAATGATATAATAAAAAGACAGTGTATGCCACCAACCATGAGAATAGCAATAATCTCACTTATACCAAAGCCGGGCAAAGACCCTTTGACCACAAAAAACTACAGGCCACTCAGCCTACTTAACAGCGATTACAAACTCTTTACAAAAATTTTAGCAAATCGACTAGAAAAAGTAATACCACGTTTAATTCATTTAGACCAAGTTGGCTTCATACCTGGACGTTTGATGTCCAGCAATATGAGACGGCTTTTTCAGCTAATGCATAGAGCAAGCTCTTTTCAGCATCCAGTGATCGCAGTGTCACTGGATGCTGAGAAAGCTTTTGATAGAGTAGAATGGCCATATTTGTTTTATGCTCTGTCACAATATGGTTTTGGACCACACTGTTTGCAGTGGGTTAAAGCTATTTACCACAATCCGGTTTCATCAGTTAAAACAAATAATATCATTTCTACCTCTTTTCAACTCTTTTGCTCCATGAGACAAGGCTGTCCGCTATCCCCAATTTTATTCACTCTTGCATTAGAACCTTTGGCCTGTATGATACGACTGGATAAAGAGATTACAGGAATCACAGTTGGCAGTCATGAATTTAAATTAAGCATGTATGCAGATGACGTCTTATTGACACTTACAAAACCATTACAATCTATTCCTAAAATGCTTCATTGAATCCTTTGGAAACCTATCGGGGTACAAGATTAACTGGGGCAAGAGTGAAACCATACCTCTTAACTGTCACACATTCAAAAGTGATTTGGGCCCTGCCCCTTTTATTTGGAAGAAAGACGGAATGAAATACTTGGGGGTAACAATTGGGATGCCAGTTAATAAAATAGTTGAGTGCAACTTACAACCATTAGTCAGTTCTATTAAGGAAGATCTTAAAAGATGGACATCAGTGGGGCAGAGCTGAAGTGCTTAAAATGAATGTGCTCCCAAGAATCTTGTCTCTCATATCCTCTGTGCCTTTAAGCATACCAATGTCCTGGTTTGTCGATATACAGAAAATGTTTTGTTCTTTTTTATGGAAAGACAAAAGGCCTAAAATCAGCATTAAAAAATTAATTCTACGTAAGGATCAAGGCGGTCTTGGTATACCAGATATTTATCTGTATTATGTTGCATTTAATGTCAGATATGCTTTGACTTGGGGATATAAGAACATGCGGGAGAAAGGAAGCTGGGATTGGTTGGAGGAGCAAATGCTAAAGGAAAGAAACCCATTCATTTCGCTATCCTATGGCACCACCCCTACCCACCGGTCAAGATGGACAACCCTATCATATGTTTAACTTGTAAAAACATCCAGAAAATGGGTAACACAAAGATTGTTTTTGCATCTTGCCCTATATGGCACAATATGGCGTTTACAGCAGCAGGGAACCCACTAACAAATCAGGTGTGGCAACAACATAACATATCTCAAATTTTGCATATAATTGAAAATGGTATGTCGGTACCTTTGAAAGATCTAGCCTATAAATATGAATTAAGTCCAAATTCTTTTTTACAATATGCCCAGCTGGCATCTATTTTTTCCAAATTACCCAAAAAGTATTATAACTATGATAAGGAAATGGATAATACATTTAGAGAGCTGGTCATAAATAAAGGAACTGTCTCCGGACTGTATAAAATGCTCATCAGCGTAAGTGAATCTCTAAATACAAAAACACAAACTCAGTGGGAACAGGATTTGGACTGGCTGTAACAGATTGCGTTCACGTGACATTACAACATTCTAGAATGTCTATGGTTTGAAGTGGAGTTAGAGGACAGATCTAAGCTCTGTGAGGGAATTTGTTGTGTAATTTTCAGATCTCAGATGAGTGAAATTTATATAATATATGGGCTCCTTGCCCTGCATTTAGGTTGTAGCGCAGGGCTGCACAATTTTTGGAAGAGTGTCTGGTTGCAGTTTTTCTGACAACCTTTGCGAGTGTGATTCAATTTGTGATTTGTGTTTTGATGGCAGAATTCTCCTCGGGATTCATATGTTGAACACGTCCAAAGCATTAACATTTGAGGGAGGACTGAGGTCTGAACTGTTTGGAGCATGTTTGTGGAGGTCTGAACTGCAGAGTTTGTGCAGAAGGAAACAGGATGGTTTGTTGTTTGCAGATAAAGTTGTAATGCAATTTGTTGGTTGTGATCATGAAGGGCTGCAATTATGACTTGATTACAATTTATTGTGCAGCCCTAGTGTGACGTCCTGGGCTTCTAGACCGTGAACGCAATCTACCCCCATCCCCTCCTCTTTATTGTCTATGTTGTTTTGTTCTTGTTTTATTTGTCTGTGTCAATGTGTATCTTTATTTATGTATTTATTGTGTCAGGTCTTGTCCAATGTCTTTTTATTATCTTGTGCATTAAAAAAATGAAAAGAGAGTTATTAAAAAAAAAGAGAGAGTGCACTGTAGGCAAAGCTGTTTGATTTGGACTTTACCCACGTCCCACTACTGCCGTAAGGAGCTGCAGTCTAGCTTAGTCTGTCTGTGGTTACTCCAAAAAAGCCTGAATGCATTCTTAAAAACATTATCACACAACAAGGCACTGTTAAAATGCCAGTAAGCACTTTTACATTTGATGTTCTTAATAAAGATGGAATACTGGAGCAGAGCATGGTCTTTACCTACTGGACTAATGACACAAGCTTTGGTAATGCTTTATATTAAGGTCCTTGTAATAAGCGTTAATAAGCGTTAATAAGGCCCTTATAAGTCCTTATAAGATGCTTATTAACATTATTATGTGTTTATAAGACTATATAAGCATTAATAATGTCATTATAAGATATTTAATATCAGACTATAAGACAATATAAAAACTTAGGTCATAGGAAATAAGGCCCTTTTAAGTCCTTATAAGATGCTTATTAACATTATTATGTGTTTATAAGACTATATAAGCATTAATAATGTCATTATAAGATATTTAATATCAGACTATAAGACAATATAAAAACTTAGGTCATAGGAAATAAGGCCCTTTTAAGTCCTTATAAGATGCTTATTAACATTATTATGTGTTTATAAGACTATAAAAGCGTTAATAGTGTCATTGTAACATAGTTAATATCAGACTATAAGACACTCAAAAGAACTTGTAAGACACTTAACCCACCCACTGTGTCTTTGTCATGTTTGCTTTATCAATATTAAAATATACTTTTTTGCTCATCTATTATAAGTTAACTAGGCACTTGTTAACAGTTAATTATGTTATTTGCAGCTACCGGATCTAAAGCAAGAACAATGCCTTATTAAGGCTAATAAATCTGTTATTATGCATTATTATGCCTTTAATAAACAGTTAACTATGCTTTTTGCAGCTACCAGATCTAAAGCGAGAACAATGCCTTATTAAGGCTATTAAATCTGTTATTATGCATTATTATGCCTTTAATAAACAGTTAACTATGCTTTTTGCAGCTACCGGATCTAAAGCGAGAACAATGCGTTATTAAGGCTAATAAATCTGTTATTATGCATTTATTAATTGTTAACAATGATTTTCACAACTTCCACATCTGGAATGAACACTACATGCGGTCAAGGTTGATACAATGGTTAGAAAAAACACATAATAATACAAATGTCAAAAAAATGATTGCATGGAATGCTGCATGGGTTTTGAAAAGTTTAAAGAAAAGCTTGAAAAAATGTAGTGTATCTCTGGTGCTCTTCAATATGGGGATCCAACTTAAAGTTTTTAAGAGGTCTGAGGCACTCAGAAGGACTGTAGATAAAAAGCCTTTATTGCATAGGGCTACAGCGTCATAAAAAACATGCCAACATGTTTCAGCCTAACAGGCCGTCATCAGGGCAGTTACAAAATGGCTGCCAAGCTGCTTCCTTTAAAGGTTTTCAGCAGGTCACATGATTACTAGTAGTCACATGATAGAGTCAAAGGTTACACAGTTAAAACAATCAGTTAAATGATGTCTAAGTGCATTAAACACATCTATATTAAGAATCTGTACCATTTTCTACTGAATTGACACACACACACAAAAGTTCTTTCTAAGCAGTTACCAAATTAACTGAGAAAAAGTACATGCGAGGAAAGACAAAAAGAAAGCTATAAAAATGGAGAGAAGAAGAAAGGCTTTTTATCTACAGTCCTTCTGAGTGCCTCAGACCTCTTAAAAACTTTAAGTTGGATCCCCATATTGAAGAGCACCAGAGATACACTACATTTTTTCAAGTTTTCTTTAAACTTTTCAAAACCCATGCAGCACTCCATGCAACCATTTTTTTGACTGAGTAAAAAAGGACTTTGGGATCAACCTTAGCAGGAGTAGCTCCGTTCACTGAACGTTTGGGATCATTTGCTCTCACACAAGATGGCCACCGAACATTTCTCTTACTCAAAGGAAGAAGGTGAGAGCATTATAGTTTCAGACACCTTGCTTGACCAGAGCCCTCCACAAACTACAGATGCCAAGAAGCTTTATCTAGAACTAAAGAAGTGTTCAGAAAAAGAGTTAAAACTACAGCTACACATGATAACTTTGTCAGACTACTGGAGAGAGAAAATGATACCAAGAGGATTAAGAATACAGAAATTTCCATCCTTTGGTTTTGGAGATCCACAGTTCAAGCAGAAATGGGAAGCAATTTTGAATAAGTGTTCCCTTGACCTGATCTTACTGCTCATAGAAGAAGCTAAGAAGCAAAAAAGCCAGATTCAGGAGGAAATAGCCACACTGAAAGAAGAGGTATCCACACGCTTTCAAGAACAACACCTCCCATTTGAAAAGGAATTAAAAGAAGGATTGGAAAAACTAAAGAATGACCTAAAACAAGTAAAACTAACAAAATTCAAAAGAGATCAATCTGACTACAAAGAAGACAAAGTTTACACATGGAAGCAAAGAACCAACCACAAAACCCAGCCACAAAGGAGGAAAACAGTATCCTTTCAACTACCAAGCAGCGATGAAGACCATTCAGAGATGGACGACTCCTCTGTAACCAATTTTTTAGGATCAAGACCAAAGAGAGACAACAGAACCAGACAACGACAAGGCGGAAGACCAGAAGAGGCAGAGGCAAGTCAACAAAAAGCCCAAAGTCAAGGCAGATACACCAGGAGCAAGACCAGAATGAACAAGTGATGAACATCTCAGGTGTTCCACTCACACAGTCATGTCTCTGTGCTGTCTAAAGGTCTAACTTTTACCCCCACAAACACAACCAAAGAATTCCAAACCAAGGAAGATTTGTTCAAGTTTTATCACAATCTCCAGCTGAAAGCTTGGTACAGCACTAACCCCAGTCAAGCTGCCTCTCGCTCTCATCTTCAGATAGAACCTACACAAACATTATTTAAGCCTAAGTCCACCTTCATCTCTACCACATTCCACCCTACTTTGGACACCTTTTACAAAAAAAGTAACATAGGAAGTGGACAAACTGTTTGCCTCAAAGACTAAAAGAGAAAGGACCCTGTCAAAAGAAGAAAATGAGGCCCTAAAATGGCTTTCAACTAATGATGACATCATAATTAAGAGAGCAGACAAAGCAGGAGCTGTGGTGGTGTGGGGCAGAGACCAGTATATCACAGAACAACCGTGAGTACTACCAGCCTTTAATGTCTAATCCAACAGAGCAAATAAAGACTGAACTTAAAGAAAAGCTCTTACATGCAAAGGATCAAGGGTGGATTTCTCAGAATGAACATGATTTTTTGCTGTGTGAAAACCCCAGAATCCCTTCTTTCTCTATATGCGTCCATAAGAACTTAGAAACCCCCCTGGAAGACCGATAATAAGTGGGAATGAGTCTGTCACAGAACCAGCATCCAAATTTGTTGACTTTCACATTAAATCATTTGTGTTAGAGCTGCCCTCTTTTTTCAAGACAGTACACTCAATAAAATTAAAGAAATTAAGAATATAGGATCAGCACTTCCTGTGACCATGGATGTTGGATCCCTTTATACAAATATTGATCATAACGAAGGGTTGGAAGCTCTATCACATTACTTGGAAAAGAGTCAACCAGGACAGACGCCCCCTGCTGCATTCATCCTGCAACTCACTGAATGGACTTTAACTAACAATGTTTTTCTTTTTCAGAATCAATTCTATAAGCAGAAGAAAGGTACAGCCATGGGAGCATGCTTTGCACCAAACTATTCTAACCTGTTTATGGGACACTGGGAGGAGAAGTTTGTGTTTTCAAGCCAGAATGTCTACCTAGAAAAAATCATATGGTGGGGCAGATACATAGATGACATTCTCTTACTTTGGTCAGGATCAGAGTCAGAACTTCAGGATTTTCATTCATATCTCAATAAAACAAACAACAATTTAAAGTTAAGTCTTGACTTTTCATCAGACAATATTCATTTTCTAGATCTAAAGATCTTTAAAGATGATGTTGGTGACTTACATACAACCATTTTTAGAAAACCAACTGACCGTAACACCATCCTGAGAGCAGACAGTTTCCACCCTCCCTGGCTGATTGAAAATATACCTTTTGGTCAGTTGCAGAGAGTAAAACGAATCTGCAATTCAGCAGATGATTTTGAGATAAATGCCCAAGATCTGAGTCACAGATTTGAGAAGCGAGGATATCCTGAAAAGACTATAGACACAGCTTACAACAAAGCAAAAGATCTCCCCAGAGAGCAGCTACTGGTTAAAAAACAAAGGCATCAACAGCCACCTAATCAAGTTTACTTTGTGACACAATACAGCTGCAAAGCAAACCAAATCAAACAAATAATCAAAAGAAATTGGGATATCTTGAAAAGTGACGCATCTCTAGCCCTTCCTGATGCTCCTACTATCAGCTTTAGACAAGCCCCTACCTTAAATGATAAACTGGTAAGAAGCTATCTCCCCCCCAAGACACAAAAAACCTGGTTAGACACCACAATAGGTAATCATAAATGTGGTAATTGTAATCATTGTGATAATATGACAAAAACCAGCTTTTTCACTGATGTCACAACGGGTCAGAGGTTTGAAATTAAGTCTTTTATCAACTGCAATACTAGCTTTGTAGTTTATAGACTTGAATGTCCTTGCGGGTGTTTCTACATTGGGAGAACTAAGCGGAAACTGAAGGCAAGATTGGCTGAACATAAACACATAAACAGGAAACCCACAATATCCCATGGCTTTACATTATAAAGAGGCTAATCATGGTAGTTGCAACTCTCTGAAAATATCAGGCATTGAGCATATACAAAATTCAATCAGAGGAGGGGACAGACTAAAAAAGCTCTTACAAAGAGAGTCCTTCTGGATATATACATTAAAAGCTGCAAAATTCCCTGGTCTAAATGGGGAACTGGACTTCTCTCCATTTTTATAGCTTTCTTTTTGTCTTTCCTCGAATGTACTTTTTCTCAGTTAATTTGGTAACTGCTTAGAAAGAACTTTTGTGTGTGTGTGTCAATTCAGTAGAAAATGGTACAGATTCTTAATATGTGTTTAATGCACTTAGACATCATTTAACTGATTGTTTTAACTGTGTAACCTTTGACTCTATCATGTGACTACTAGTAATCATGTGACCTGCTAATAATACAAATGTTTCAACAGTGAAGCCCAAACTTGCTATTTATTGCTGTGGCTGTCAAAGAAAGAGGACATTCTACTAAAAATGTATAAAAGTCACCTAAAACAGGCATTTGGGGAAAAAATTAATCATGAGTACACCTTTAGCACCTTTAAACATTAAGGCATATTATACAAAACACCAATAAACACAAAAAAGTGCAATTTTGTAAAGTGCAACAAAAAACTGAGGTGGATTTGTTTTTTAAAATTCCATGGAACATTTAACATTTAAACATTTTACAAAGCAACTGCTCTTTTGCTCTTTAAACATGGTCCATTAGCTTCAAAAGCATCATTTTTTTAATTGGACTTGAAAGGCAGACCTGCAGTCACAAGAGACCATTTTATAAAACACTGCCTACAATGGGTCAGTATATATAATAAAACACATTCTGAAAATGTGACATAAAACATCACTACTCACAAAAATAATGCAACTGTAACATAAAACAGAGGTAGGTTTTACCAATATCAATGCAAAGATGATGAATAGACATGAATACGTGCCATGAAGAAATAGAGGACTACCGTATAGAAGATCTTGTGTGGTAACTAGTGCTTTAGATCATAAACTCATAAGGAATCTGTTTGGAGTTGGAGTTGCTCCTTGCTGGTCATTAGAAAGAATGCAGATTTAAGGCACTTATTTATTGGCTTCATTATTCAGACCAGGAACTCCCCACCTGCTCTCTAGCCTTCATTGTAGCCTACCCTGTAACTCTTAGCTATGTCATGTAGTAGCCTACCAAGAGGACCGTCCTTGTGTTTCCTGCCTAGCCATTCAGTCCACTCAATAAGACAAAGATGGTCAGACAGTAAGGATTCAGTTTGATTACCTCTTTGTCTCCAAACATGCTCCTTAATGCTACGCCAGGCTCTTTCTATGTGCTGTGTGTGGGCACCTGTTTGGGGATCTACATACCACCTTGAATGATTCACAGTCATATGATTGTAACCGAGTGCAGAGAGGGAACAATAAGCGCGCCATTCATCACTAATGATGTTTGATCCTATCCTGACATGATGTGCGATCAGTGGGACAAGGTGTTGTCGTCCTCTTCTTTCTACAAGGCGCAGCACTGGCTTTGCTCTCTTGCTCCTCTGCTGCTGCACACCAAGCATGCCAAAGACCCATTTCCATCTTCTCCAAGTGCCACCCATTCTTCCTCTCCCATACTGTTGTGATGATGACCAATAAAGCAAAAAAAAAAAAGAAAAAGAAACAGAAATAGCTCATGTGGTGTAATGAACAACTTTCAGGCAAACTAAATGATGACCTACAATGAACTAAATTTAATCTAAGAAATATGATCCTTATAAAGTATTTTCACTTTTGTAGTTCTAGACATTTCATTGATGTTTTGACAAGAGAAGGTTCCTTGATAAGCCTTTAGTGGCTTCTAAACTCTCCGGCACATTTCTTTTTTAATCTGGTAAATTTTAAACTGTCTGTTTTTTTACCTTATGTGAAAATAAAACTAACTTAGTGTGATAATTTTTTGTGTGTTAATTACGACAATGAGCATCATTCTATCATTCATATGTGAACAAAACCTATCAAAACATTCAATACGAGAATACTTCAAGTACCTGTAGACACACAAGTATCTGAAAGTAGGCTGAGTGTATAAGCTTTATGGTACAAGTAACCAAAAGCATATAAAGCCAACAGAGTCTTAATTCTGTCTAGCCCACTTATTGAGATGGTGTTTTAACTTTTACCAATCACTCACTTAGCACCACAAACCATTTACAGCCAGCCCTTTCTTGCAGCTCTACACACCTTTCTCTTATGGCGGAAATGACTCTCGTCAATTACAATGAATTCCCGCCGTCCACCAATCAGCTGTCCTCTGCGTCGTCTCATTCGTTCAACAGCCCTTCTACAGACCTTCCTTAATTTTTTAGCCATCTTGGAGAGGGTTGCAGTACTTGCAGCAATATGATCTTCCATCATATCAACCTGTCTGAGACGTAGGCCCTGTGCAAATCTATAGAAAACATAACACATCATGAGTTCACTTAATTTTTTCAAAAAGCTTTTCCTAAGTAATTATCTAGCACTTTAAAATGTATTACCTATAAATGAACTGCATCCACTGAAAGAGTGAAAGTCTGGACTTGTTGAAAAGAGATTTGCCCCTAATTGATTTCACTGTCTTGGTCCCTCGGTGCACTGCTCGCTGGCATGTCCTTAATAAAAGCACACAGTAATGTTTAATTGGTGAAAATATTAAAAAGGTTATTGATACCGTTTAAAAAATATCATTACTGTATATCAATCATGGTTAACTTTACGTACACATATATATGGCATGTGAATGTTCAAATTTTACAAGGCATTCAACAGATGACTGTAGTTTTTTTGCTGGTAAATGAAAGAAATGTCCTAGTCAACTGCATATTTGACCAGCATTTGGCTGATGGCTGGTTTAACTTTGTGCCCTACAAATGCATCTGTCAAATGGGTTGGTTTAGGATCCATTGTCCAAATACATTTTGCATCATTTCTGATGGCTGCTAAATAATGCATGAATAAGCACAAAACCCCATAGTCAGTAGCACTGTTAGGCACACATTCTTGAAGGACCCTTACCTAGAGGCTAACTAACTGACATTAGCCCAAGGAAAAAGTTATCACCAGCTGTAATGGTCTCTGCCCATCTTCTTTGCCAGCTTCATCCTCAGGTGACAGATGTGGCATTTGATTTTTTTCATGAGAAGTTTTTTTTCCTGAAGGTATTTTATTAGCTTTAAAGTTTTTCTGGGTGAACTACCTTCGAAAATAAGTTTTCTGAGTTTGTTTTGTAGCGCCATCCTGGTAAAGTCACTTCTTTTTCTTCTTCCTTCTCCTTCGGGTGTTTTTGGCGGGCCGCTTCCTTATCTGCTTCTTTTGACATCCGGAATAGTTCTTCTACCTCTTTTCCGGAACTTACCGGAAGTTCCATTTTAAGTTAGCGGCTGGTAGCTTAGCACACATGAATCAACGTGAGCGCGATTCTTATCCCAACGTGCACAATGGAGGTAGTTGACCCACTCCCAACGTCTTCGCCTACGAGTAGAATTAAAACCCGTTCTGGACTTCGAAAAGAAGCAGCTGACAAGAGGAAGCGTTGTGAGACGGAGGATGACTCTGCTGGTAAGTTTAACTGGTTTAACTAGTTAGTGCAAACACAAACACGCCGCTAGCCACGTAGCTAGCGACAGAAGCACAGTGGCAGTCTGGAGTCTGCCGCTCCTGTGTATCAGTGAGGAATGAAGGGCCTGCCCAATTTAAATAATCAAACTCATTGAATCTCAACTGATTTTCACGGTTTTCTCTGTTGCAAACACCTGGCATGTGGCTATGATGTAGGATGCTTAGTGATATTAAAAATACTGTTTTCATGTTAAAATACTCTATGCAGATAGTATCATTAATTGCTATTAAACATAACTAATTTTGTCTCCAGCTATGTTAATATATATATGCAGTTTACATTGTGGAAATATATAGCTTCTCTCTTTAGTTGTCCTCTGTCTGATATGTTCATTACACATTTCTGTCCATGGATTCTCTTTAAAATGCCTGGAAATGTAAAATTTCAACTGTAAACTGGTACTGGAGGATATTTCAATAAATGTTATTATTACACAGATGCACATGCAAGGTAAACTGCATCATGATATCTATGCATATAGCAGGAGACAAAAATAAGCTATGTTATATGGCTATTACTGTTACTATCTGTATAGGTATTTCTACATGGAAACCAGCGTTTTTGATGTTATCAAGTGTCCTGTATCATATCCACATGTCTGATATTTGTAACAAAGAATACCACATGGAAATTAGAATTCAGTGAGTTAGGATTATTTTTATAGCACAGGCATTTCATTCCTCTTATGTAATTTGGTTTGTGTTATGATTTTTATCTGTGTCTTTAATTGCACCTTTATACACCCCTCCTGGACCCCTGGAAGGCATAATCTATGACTAGTATTAATTTTGAATTGTTACTTCTGTGCAAATGTCAGGTGCTGCCCAAATGGCCCCCACTTCCAAACTCCAGAAGCACAAACATGAGCTGGAGCTGGCTAAAATGAAAATAACATGTCAGGAAGACTTGATCAAAGAGCTAACCAAGGAGAGAGATTTCTTAAAAGAACAACTGTCGCAGGGTAAGTCAATAATTACTGTTTTTCACCAATATGTTGAGTATTATGTTTGTGTATTTTGTTACACAAAAAATGGTGATTTTATTTGTTTTATGTATTTTTTTTAACTGAATTTATCTTATGTATTAATGTATATGTATTATGTATTGAATGTATACACTCCCATATAATTTTAATCTTTTACTTTGTCCTTTTTAACCTGTGACAATGATATGACTGCTCTTATGCTGTTATGCTGTGCTGAGCCAAAGAAAAAAAAATACTCTGGGGGACACTAAAAGTATATTTCATCTCACAAACGTGTAAATAAATGTGTATGTTTTGTGTCCTAAACATCAGGGACACCACTGTAATAGTGCAGTATTACACAACACAATCTAGTTCTAAACTGCTTAAAGCTTTATTTTGACCTGTCTCCTAACCATCTATTGTGGTCAATATTTCATTGTGTTGTCTTTATACAGCATCAAGAAACCAACCAACAACAGACATGAGAAATGACGAGCCATCCCCTGAGGCATCAGCTGCAACAGCTTCTGATTTTTCTGGATTGTCTGAGTCAAGTTACTCATTCTCTACTGACCCCTCCTCAGACTCCTCAGTTTCCTCAAGCTCTCCAACCTCAGATGATGGCAAGAAGAAGAAGCAGAAGAGGAAGCGGTCAAAGAAGAACATAAAGAAGAAGAAGGGAAAGAAAGGAACAAGGGAGAGAGGAAGCAAAAAGATCGGAAGGAGCAGTGTTTTAAGGGGTAATTTATGTAAATTAAAACTAAGATTTAGAAGATAGTTACTGGCTATTTATTTTTGTGTCACTTAATGTTGTCAGTTTGAATAAAGATGATACTTTATGTAGTCCAACTATGTGCAAATTAGGCTGGGACACTGTTGTGACTGTTAGGCTATGCCTGCTGAATGATATTAGTGTGCATAGTTAGTTTACATCATGAATGGTTTAAGGTTATTGAATGGACGATCATTTCTGTCACTGATACTAATATCTACTCTCTTTCTTCTTCACCATCAGCATGTGGTCCAGATGAGGTAATTGCACGTTACCGAAAAGTGTTGAAGGTCTACAAGAAGAAGCATAGCATCATTGCTGCTTGCAAAATAGTGGGAGTGGATCGCAACACAATTGCCTTGAATGCACCAATTGCAGAGCTTTACATTGCTGCCTCAGAAAAGTTTGCAGAGTTGAAAAATCAGCATACAAGAAAGCACAAGCTTGGTGATTTTGCTGGGAAATGTCTTGATGCCATCCATAACAGTCCAGATATTGCCAATACAGTTATGGCACTTAAGAAATCAGGGAAACTGTTGCCCGTTGGTAAGGGGAACTATTGAGTAGCTTTTGAAGCTAATGGACCATGTTTAAAAAGCAAAAGAGCGGTTGCTTTGTTAAATGTTTAAATGTTAAATGTTCCGTGGAATTTTAAAAAACAAATCCACCTCAGTGTTGTGTTGCACTTTACAGAATTGCACTTTTTTGTGTTTATTGATGTTTTGTATAATATGCCTTAATGTTTAAAGGTGCTAGAAGGTGGACTCTTTTTTTTCCCCCAAATGCCTGTTTTAGATGACTTTTATACATTTAATTTTATAAAACAAATCCACCTCAGTTTTATGTTACAATTTACAAAATTGCACTTTTTTGTGTTTATTGATGTTTTGTATATGTCTTTTTATGTTTAAAGGTGCTAGAGGTGTACTCTTTATTTATTTTTTCCCCAAATGCCTGTTTTAGGTGACGTTTATACATTAAGTTGTAAAAACAAATCCACCTCAGTTTTTTGTCGCACTTTAGGCAGTGTTTTATAAAATGGTCTCTTGTGACTGCAGGTCTGCCTTTCAAGTCCAATTAAAAAAATGATGCTTTTGAAGCTAATGGACCATGTTTAAAGAGCAAAAGAGCAGTTGCTTTGTAAAATGTTTAAATGTTAAATGTTCCATGGAATTTTAAAAAACAAATCCACCTCAGTTTTTTGTTGCACTTTACAAAATTGCACTTTTTTGTGTTTATTGGTGTTTTGTATAATATGCCTTAATGTTTAAAGGTGCTAAAGGTGTACTCTTGATTAATTTTTTCCCCAAATGCCTGTTTTAGGTGACTTTTATACATTTTTAGTAGAATGTCCTCTTTCTTTGACAGCCACAGCAATAAAAAGCAAGTTTGGGCTTCACTGTTGAAACATTTGTATTATTATGTGTTTTTTCTAACCATTTTATCAACCTTGACCGCATGTAGTGTTCATTCCAGATGTGGAAGTTGTGAAAATCATTGTTAACAATTAATAAATGCATAATAACAGATTTATTAGCCTTAATAAGGCATTGTTCTCGCTTTAGATCCGGTAGCTGCAAAAAGCATAGTTAACTGTTTATTAAAGGCATAATAATGCATAATAACAGATTTATTAGCCTTAATAAGGCATTGTTCTCACTTTAGATCCGGTAGCTGCAAAAAGCATAGTTAACTGTTTATTAAAGGCATAATAATGCATAATAACAGATTTATTAGCCTTAATAAGGCATTGTTCTCACTTTAGATCCGGTAGCTGCAAAAAGCATAGTTAACTGTTTATCAAAGGCATAATAATGCATAATAACAGATTTATTAGCCTTAATAAGGCATTGTTCTCACTTTAGATCCGGTAGCTGCAAATAACATAATTAACTGTTAACAAGTGCCTAGTTAACCTATAATAGATGAGCAAAAAAGTATATTTTAATATTGATAAAGCAAACATGACAAAGACACAGTGGGTGGGTTAAGTGTCTTACAAGTTCTTTTGAGTGTCTTATAGTCTGATATTAACTATGTTACAATGACACTATTAACGCTTTTATAGTCTTATAAACACATAATAATGTTAATAAGCATCTTATAAGGACTTAAAAGGGCCTTATTTCCTATGACCTAAGTTTTTATAATGTCTTATAGTCTGATATTAACTATCTTTTAATGACATTATTAATGCTTATATAGTCTTATAAACACATAATAATGTTAATAAGCATCTTATAAGGACTTATTAACGCTTATTAACGCTTATTACAAGGACCTTAATATAAAGCGTTACCCAAGCGTTAAATACATGATGATCAAAACTAGGGGTGTAACAGTACTTGTATTTGTCCTGCACCGTCACGCTATGGCTGTCACAGTTCAGTGCACCTAGTAATATGATGAATATGCCTGATTGAGTATTTTAAAAAAGCAGAGTTCTCACTTCAATCCAGGTGGTGGCAATGAGCCTAAAAGCTGCCAGCAACCGTCATTACAGAAGAAGGAGCAGTTACAAAAACAAACAAAGAAGAGTGAAGGCGTGTGTGGAGGATTTTTTGGAGGCTACGGTGTAGGGGTCTGCATCAATGCAGAGGGCTACGCGTAGCTACGCCGTCGCTGCAACGCAGAAGCATAAACAGGCTTTAGAAGAGCTTCCGGCGTCATTTAAATCACCTGTATAGCAATGGTGTTCTGGCTCTGAGAATCATATTAACTTAACCTTCAAATATCAGCCTCAGACGAGTGAGAGAGGGTCTCTGTAGCTGTGTCATAGCTAATCCTCAGATTTCACACGGCTCTAACCTCTTTATCCTCCGAGATGGGCTGTGAAAAGTTCTCCCAAACTTTGTAGTAAGTCCCATTGCTGAAGTCTGTGTTGAAAAAGAAGACTCTAATTTGCTGTTGTGTGATGATGCATTCAAGTTAGCTGGGAAATTTTAATGTTTAAAGAATGTGTAAATATGTCAATATATCAATGAAAATAACCTAGTTGTTCAAAAATGTATTTATTTATTACAGTTTTATTTTTAAACTGCATAAACACTAATATCAAAAGTATTACACAATTATCAAAACCTTACACTCAAAGAGCAAAACATCGGCTCAGATTTGCACCACTATAAACACAATATCAGCCTCACACTTTTTGCAAAACAATACACACAGTGATTTGCAAAACGCTAAACACACTTGTATACATTAGACACAGAAGTATATCATTGATGTCACCTCCTTGCAATTCCAAAGCACTGACTGTCAAATTACCACACCAATGAGTCATTGGTTAAACACAGCCATCAGGTGCGCAAACACATGATTGCTTAATTGTAGACACACCAATAGGGTTTAAGCACTATAAAAATGCAGCAGGTGAGTTCACCTGTCTTCAACCAAAATGGATGGAGTCAGAGGAAGAAGAGTGAGGGTTAGAGGGGGAATCCACAGAGGAGGAGAAGGAGGAACAGGAAGAGGAAGACCTGAAGCAAGAAGAGAACATGCTCAAAGAAGAAGAGGACCAAATTCATCAAAAAAAATCTAAACCCAATCAAGGTTTTCTTGGCATGACAGTGGAGGGTTCAGATCTCCGGCCCCAGGTTTAGGTACCCTTCATTCGGGCCATGGAGGAGGCCTGTGTCCAAATCGATGCTGCAGCTGTGCAAGGATGGATTCGACATTCAAGATGGTTCTTCCATGTTGTCTTGCCAATGAGGATATTGGCTGTAATGCTGTTTACATTTTTTTCCAATTGCTAACACACTAAAATGACATGCATAGCACAATTATTTAAACTGACACACAGAGAGCAAAACCTCTTCTCAAGTCTCCAAAACTCTAAACACATTTTCTGCTTTACACACATTTTGCAATTCAAAATAGCACTTTATAAATGCACTGAACACAACAATCTGGCATAAAGTCACATGTTTGCCATTTCCAAACACTGCCATTCAAAATGACACTACATGAGCTTAATTGGCCAATATATGTGTCACCTGGCTGAACACCTCAATGGTTATTTGTTAGCACCTCAATCAGGAAGTAAGCACTATAAAAAGACCAAAGGTACAACCATGGAAGACATTGCAGAGAGAGGAAGAGGAAGAAGGAGTGTGAGGAAGAGTGAGAGGTAGGGGTAGAGGAGTTCATGGCCAAAGAAGACAACAACTTTCAAATGAAATCAGAGCAACCTTAGTTGGCTTGTGCAGGCTATGGAAGAGGCATGTGATGAAATTGATGTGGGTGCGATTTTTCTTGCCTCTTTTTTTTATATATATATTTTTTTTTTCTGCAAATTTTTACTGCAATTTATTTTTCAAGTTACTGCTTTTTATTAGCATATTTTTGTTCACTCCAATGTAAATATATCTGCTGTGCATATGTTGCACAGACTTGTTTGGTGAAAAATAGAAAAATAAATGTTTCAACAGCATGTGTGTATATCAGCAAATATTTCTGTGCATGTGAACAATCTGAAGAATTTTCTACAGTTTAAACTTTTTTAGTATTATGACAAAGCATACTTAAGATGACAGTGCTTTTCATTATGCCCAACAGTGTGTAGTTGGTTAGACAAAAATCTGGTGATATGAATGAAGTGTGTGCCATTTGGTGCAAAAGTTTGATTTTGATAATGCAGTAGTAGTATGTAGTTTTGGATGCAGTACTTCATTTTGCAGGATATATGAGGTATTTTGCAGTTTCGGTCTGTGGTTTTGTGAATTGTGTTAAGTATTTTGAAAAAAACAGCCTAGTCTGCAAAATTGTGTTTTAGCAATTGGAAAAAACTGTAAATTCTCTGGCCAGATCCAGCTAGGTGAAGAGATAATGTCTAGTATTTTCTGTTCTGTTTTTCTTTTTCTTTTTTTTTTGGGGGGTGGGGGGGGGGTCAGATTTTTTTTTTCTTCTTACTGTAAATGTAACCTGTGCTGGATACAGTATTTTATGTTTGTCTGATATCTACTGAGGTTATAGTGTTATGCACATTACTGTAGTAGCATGAACATGGGGCATGTTTTGTTGTGATTCTCTGTGCTGACATGTTGACTGATTTGGGTATATGGAGAGAAATAAATTATCTGTTCATCAGTCTGCTACATTGGTCTTGTGTTGTGTTTGGTGAATTTATTGTATATTTGCACTTTCTCTGTGTGCTTCACTTACAGTCCTCTAATCACTGAGAAGTAGAATTGCTAAAAGTGTTTTAGGTTAGCAACAGCAGTGTGTAACTGATTCAAACAGAATTAAGTCATATGAAACATGTGTGTTACATATGGTAACAAAATATGTTTTTTATATATAAGTGTGCAGTTTTTACAGAAATGTTTCATTTTGCAAAGGATCTGAGGTGTTCTGCTACTTGTGTGTGTGGTTGTGTAAATTGTGTGTAGTGTTTTGACAAAATGAGCCCTGTTTTCAAAATCATGTTTAAGCAATCGAAAAAAACTGTAATACTTTTAATTATTGAAGAACTTTTGGAGGGAGGCCGCAGCATTATTTATCATTTAAATGTAATTTATTCAGCCTATTTATTTTAATACAATTTAATTTAAAAATTAAAATTAAATTTTATTTATCCTCTCCAAACACCATACCAAAAACGTACCAAACCGTGACTTCAAAACCGAGGTACGTTCCGAACCAAATTTTTCTGTACCGTTACACCCCTACTCAAAACTATACACTCGATCAAGTCTGGCTAAAGATAACACATTGGGCTCTATTTTTGTAGACCAGGCGCAGGCGCGGCGCACCTGCCCTGCGCGGCGCCTGCGCCGCGCAAGGCACGGCGCACCCATGCCTCCGTCCCTCCCACCGGCGCAAGTGGCAAAGAGGGAGGAGAGAAGGGTTTAACACAGCCGAGTGTAATCTTCACCAATCAAATGAACGCCTCTCCTCGTCTTTAAATGCGCTGCGAGCAAGGCGCAGCGCCAATTTCACCTCACCGCCACCATGGATGAAGACAGCAGCAGCAGCTCCAGGCGGCCAAACTTCTCCCAGGAGGAAACTGATGTGCTGGTCCAGGAGGTCCAAGCTCGCAGTACCAGAATATATGGTAATGCTAACAGACCTCCACAGGCTGATGATGCAAAAACTGCCTGAGAGGAAGTTAATAATATTGTCAATCAAGTTTGCCCAGATATTCTGTGAACCGCTGCCCAATGTAAAAAACGGTTCAATGATGTAAGGAGAAGGGCCAAAAAAAAGCTGTCAGAGCAAAGAAGGCACACAGTGGCCACCGGGCTGCGCAGCAGAGGCCACGATGCGCGTCACCGTGTGGATCACCTCGCGGGACAGATGTAACCTGTTCCTGTGTCATGAATAGGAGTACAAAATGAAGTGACAATTACATTAAACACAGCAGCAGGCTAATCCAGGCATCATGCTTGTGATCCACCTGCATTCCTGTTCTGTCATCGCCAAATAGGAGAACCTTTGGTGATATATTCTCTCCCAGTATCTCCTCCTCATCCTCCTTGCAATAATGTACTCCATCTTTTTAGATCACGTTAAGAATAAAGATTAAAACAGAGAAATATGGGCAATCACAGCTAAATCCTTAAGACACCGACTGACTGACATTTATTCAGCGAGCGTCTCTCTCTTTTTTCTTTTCTTTTGAATTTCATGAGATGAGAGAAGCCGAATATATACTCCGTATCGGATGGCATGGCTGTTTGTGGTTGGCTGAGAGATGTGAACTTGTTAGTTTTTATCACTCCCAGCTGCCATCAGGTTGAGTTTCAATTACGCGTGACAAACATCTTTGATCTGACATCAGATGTGACGGGACATAGATAGATACAATGTATATGCTGGTGACGGTTACATTAAATAGTAGTTGCTGTGATTGTTTATTGCATTGAAATGTGCCTGACACTCTGGAAACCTGCCTGTGAGGTTTTGGTGACGTGTGCGCACTGCGCGCCAGTCAGCCAAATTACCACTACACCGGGCGCGCTTCGCCTGCGCCGAGAATAGACCAGGTTGGAGCTGGTGGGCTTTCAGCGCACCTTCCGCACAGTGTTTTGGCACGAAATTGTCACTGTGCCAAGCTGAATCTGTCGACACCTCCCCCTGGTGCGCCGCCACACCCATCTCTGCGCAGCCCGGTCTACCAAATTGCCAAATTGGCTGCGCATGGTGGTGTGCCGGACGAAATTACCACTACGCGGGGTGCACAACGCTCCGCCACCCTGTGGCCACGAAATTAGAGCCCATTATCTTTACAGTGAGACCAGGTATACTGCTGCTGGTTCTTATGGAAATACCTCCACACAAAGTTCAAAGTGTTCAATTATCTTAAAGAGACAGCTCCTAGAAGCAGCGTGAGGCTCCGGATGATTCCTGTCTAGAACAGGGTTTTCAGTACAGTTGAAGTCTGTCAGTCCTCTTCACTGCTACAGTTACTGAGAACATTAGTTTTTTCTCAGGTATGTTTATTGAATTTTGTTGTTTTCCTTTAACAAATGACAAGAAAAGACCAAAAATAAAATAGCTCAGTAAGACAGTGGTAGATACAATCATTGCAGGCAAGAGTAATAAACATATAAAGTGCACAAAATACAAATAAGATAAGATAAACCAGTACAGTTCAGTTCACATGGGCAACAGTGGAATTTGAGAAACGAAGGTATGGAGTCCATGTTTTCAAAAAGCATCCTTTTGTAGAATGAAGCAAACAGGTCAGGTATTCTAAAGGAAAACAATCCATAACCTATGCCAGTTTGCCTTGGAAGGTGGTTTATGGCTTATCCATGACAAGAAAGTATTCTTCCTTGCAGCATATGTGAGGATATTACACAGTCTGCTAGAGCAGGTACCCCTAAGTGCATCTTGGCTTGGGTATCCCAACAGTAAAGAAAGAGGATTCATATCCAAAACCATACCAAACATTTTTTCCATATCTTGCAGAATGTCTATCCAGTATTCCTGAATTTTAGGACAGAGCCACACACAGTGAGCAAAGGTTCCAACAGAGATTTTACATTTCAGACACATGGGTGAGGTGAGGCCATTTTATGGCCTGTTTGTCCTCAATGGAGGATTTTGAACTGGAGCAATCTAGCACGTTTACACACTGATATCTTTTTAGTATGGTTCCACATTACTTCCCATTTATCTCCATCAATATAAACCCTTAATTCCCTCTGCCACATCTTTGCAAAGTCAATACATCAATTTGGCTCAAAACGTTGTAAAAACAGGTGACAGATTTCCAGGTTGGGCATTGAAGCAATAACCGCTCTATTGTGTTATTTAGCATTGATATGGAAAGTGTTTTTTTTGTTTGTTTGTTTGTTTGTTTGTTTTTGTTTTGTTTTGTTTTTTTCTTGTTATTAAATCTCTAATTTATAACTATCTGAAAAAAATAACATCTAGGAAGCTTATATTTGACATGAATTTGTTGAAAGGATAACAAGGATGTTCCTTCAAATAGATCATACATTTTTCTTATTCCTAGTAATGTCCAGGTGCTATACCCATTATCAATCATACCTGTTTGAATCCAGGGTTAGCTCCAATCAGGATTAATAGAGGGGTCAAGTTAGACCTTTTCCTAAGTTTTTGTGTCATGAACCATGCTTTTAAAGTATTAGAAATTATAGGGTTGTCATTGGATAGAACTTTGGCTGATTTGAAAATTGTTACACACTCAAAAAATGATTTCCGACTGTCATAGGTATTAGTTGAACAAATTTAATTGGTTTTACTCAATTTAACATATTTCTAACCTTTAGTTATTCTAATTAGATAAAAACCAATGTGATTATTTCTAAGTTTGAGTGAATTCAAATGAATTACATAAAACCAATGAGATTTGTTTACATAACAGTTAGGTCAGTAGGTGGCAGTATGCATCTGTAATGTTGTATTGTGGTCTGCAGGTAAGACCAAAGAACAAGAATAGTTGTTTCTTTGGAGGAATGTTGACTCCTTGTTTGGAATTTTTGGCTCAATCCCAAATGGCCCCCTACACACTACCCCTTCACTACCAAGTGTCACTCCAAATGAAGTCACACTCATAGCTGTGGAGGGCACTTTATTTGAAGGGGGAGGGTATAAATATGACGGGCAGGAATGGGAGGCCCTCTTCACTTCACAGGAAAACGGAAGACCTCGTCACCATGGCAACAGAAAGACGCCCCCCCCCATGTATGGCTGTTACACTGTGGCACAGATTGCGACTCGCTAGGATCACTGCCGCTTGCAGAAGACGCAAGCGTCTTCAGCATTTGTTTGCTTTGTTGCATCAGCAAGAGGTAAATGCTGCTCTGCTGTGTATTTCGTTAACTTGATATATTTGATGGTACATAACTCCGCGAGATCCTTCTACATTTAACGGCAGCTACATTATACTGACTCCCACCAGTCACACAAAAACCACAAAATGCACATGGATTACCTAATTATTATCTTGTCAGAAGCCATTACAATGACAGGAGCTACATTATACTAAAAATAATTTTAACCCCTTGATGCCTGAATTTACTTTCCATTAAATAACAAAAATAATTGTATGTGCTTTTGACTTCAAAGTGATGTTAAATTAAGTTGAGATTGTTAATTTGTATATAGCACATAGAATAGGTATAAATTTAGGTATGATGCAAATTAGCGACAACAGGCCATAAAGGGTACAAAATGTTTATTGATGCCACAAAATTGTTGACAACCACTTACACTATAATTCCAACTAGAGACTAACTAAAACAAGTTACAAACAAACAAACAGTTTCAAACAGTCAGTCTGTGTCCACTTTTCTAAAAATTTAATGAGGACGTGTAGTGTAAATATACTTTTTCAGGCTTTTCTAACAAATAAATCTCCCTGGCCTGTCCAGAATCCCCTCAAGTACCACAAAATACTGATAAAAGTGTCTGTAACATCAGGTGAGCCACATCAATTTCATGAGAGGGGTGTGGTAAGAGGTGAAGTCAGAGAGTTAATTAACATTTAAAGTCACAGACACAGAAACAGCTTGTTCTGACCAGGGCTGGTGCAAAAATCCTATACTAAAGTGCTTTTTGAACGGCAACAAACTTCACAGGCACGTTTGGAGACCTCTGAGAACAATATAAACTTTTCTTAAAACAGTAAAATATGTGACCATAGCACCATAAAATATGGATATAAGTGTCTTTGACATCAGGAGAGCCACATTCATTTCCTGAGAGGGGTGTGGTCAGAGGTGAAGTCAGAGAGCTCATTAACATTTAAAGCCACAGACACAGAAACAGCTTGTTCTGACCAGGGCTGGTGCAAAAAATTCTATACTAAAGTGCTTTTTAACAACAACAAACTTCACAGGAATGTTTTGGAGACCTCTGAGAACAATATAAACTTTAAACAGTAAAATATGTGACCTTTAACAAGTCATCCAGTGGGCCCTTACTCGTGGAAGTCACGAAAGCAGTTGTTGTGTTTGTTCAGGTGCACATGAACGTTGCACTTGGAGCATCTGATGATGGTCTGTCCCCTGCATTTTGGCTGCTTGCAGCGTTGCCGCTCACCTTCAACCACTGGCCAGTGACCAACCGAATACGAGCGCACCTCATGTGTTGGTATAATCTTCGCTGGACCTCGATGCTTCTTCCTTTGAAACTCGCTCTCCACATCCATTGAAGGCCTCCTTTTTGGACCTTATGTGGATGTGGTAGTATGCATCAGGGCATCAAGAGCATCAACACCACCCATAAACTTGTTGTACAAGCTGATGATGCTTGGACACTCCACTGACACTGTCTGCTTCAACCCTCTATTCCACCTCTCCACACTTGAAAGAGGCTGAGCACTGGCAAAAGTGCTGGCAACGATTACTCCTCTGTTGTCAAACCATTTGACTGCTCTGACTTCCACACTGTCTACAACAGCCTGTTGCTCTTCAAATGTCCCTCTTCCTTTCTTTTTCATCTCTGTGTCTGCACTGAAAGTGCTCCATTGCAGGCGATTCTGCCTCACAGTCCCCAGAGCTGGTATCCCCTTGTTTGCAAGTTTGACAAACAAATCCAAGGATGAAAACCAGTTGTCAAAGTACAGCAGGTGATTGACATTACTGTGGATAACTTGTGCAAGCTTTAGCACAACATTTCCACTTGCTCCAATGTCTGGTTCTCCTGGTGCAGGATTAGTTTTTCCAGAAAATACATCAACAATGCACCAGGCCTTTTGTGTCACAGAGTACAAAGATTTTGTAGCCCCACTTGTAGGGTTTCTTGGGGATATATTGCTTCAGATTTGATCTGCCTTTGAATGGCACCATTTGCTCGTCGATAGACAACATCTGATCTTGAGGTAGAGCCTGAAATTTGGGGAGAAGCGAATCAATAAGTGACCTGACTTTGTAAAGCCTATCACCGTTGCTGGGTGCCATGTTATCACAGAAATGGATGAAATGCTTTATTTCTTCCCATCTGTCCCGGGACATTATGTCAGCCACCTGTGGAACTCGACATTCACTGGATCAGTACATTCTTGACCTTGGTAGGTGAAAAACACTCATGTACACTACAGTGCCAATAAACTGCTCCAATTCACTCTGATCCAGTCTGAGTGCATGTGTTACATTTTCTTGTGTGCAATATAGACTGCTTTGCTCCACAATACTTTGCAAAAGTTCAGCATCAAAAAAGTCTCTGAAATAATGAATGGGCAGACTGATTGCATTTGAATCTGGAAGAGCATCTTGCCACACTGGAAGTTCTTTAGCAGAGTTCTGTTGTTTCACTTTTTTCCATGACACCTTTTGTTTTTTTTCTGTTTTTAGTAGCAGCAGCTGATGTCTCTCTTGCAGCAGGGGCACTGGTGTTAAGAAGGTCATCATGATTTCCTGAGTCTTCATCACTGCTCCAGTTGTCAGTGCTGTCACTACTGCTGCTTTCCTGGTGTAGAAAAAAGATATCAATTTTAAAAAGTGCAATTTTATCTACATTATGTACAAATCATGCACACATGACTAAATTCTTATATGTAGTATGTAGTACTTATATGTATATGTATACATTTATATATGGGCATGTAAACAACAAAAAACACAAAATTATAGCATTATTACTGCTTTTTTCATCACCTGGTGTGGAAAAAAATGACTTTAGAGAAGTGCAGACATTTTTATCTTATTTATCTTATCATTCATGCACACATGACTACATTCACAAATATATGGACATGTAAACAACAAAAAAATGAAACTCTACACAAAACTGCAGCATTATTACTGCTGTTTTCATTTCCTGGTTTAGGAATATAGTAATCAACACTGTCACTGAGATAACTGTCTTCGTTTTCTTCTGGTGGAACCCTGGTGTGAATCACTTGTGGTCGCTTCCCATAAAACATAGACAGATTCATTGTGTCTGTGTGTAAAAACAAAAAGCAGAAATTGCATTTATATCCCAGCATGCTATTTTATAATGATTATAGAACGTAACTGTAATGGCATTTATTCAAAAGAGAGGCAAGTGAGTGCTGAAATCCATCGAACTACCACGCTATTTAGCGTTAGCATTATGACCAGATGTAACCGTTATTGACGAATGTCGTGAATTCGCGACAATCCAAAACCTTCAAATTACGTAAATAAATATTCGTCACATGAAGCCTATTTCGATAAATTAGCTGTATAAGGAAACAATAAGCTGGTACATATTTTTCCGTTGCACAACTTACCTCATTTTCGACAATAGCTCCAAATTTGCAGCCTCCAAATGTTCCTCTCGCTATTTATAGCGCCAGCTTACAAAAACCGGATGTGGGTCCGACGCCGATTGGTCCCACTAGAAACCAATGCTTGCAAAAGGTTCCTAGGTACATACTGAACATGCACAAACCAGCACTGGGGGAATGCATACGCTATTTTGGCTGCAGTCTGCATGAATGCAAATTCGCGACACTCAGCATTAAGGGGTTAAGTGATTCTATGTCTTTCAATCCTATTACCATCTGACATTTCCAATCAAACAAATGAATTAATGCTGCCAATTCTGCTCACATTTTAAGGTGCCAGGGCTGCACAATCAAATCAAACGTCAGCATTGAGTAAGATTTGCTTGTTTCATTTAATCTTTTTAAACCACGCTTTTTGTGATTTTCTGTCAGTGTGACAAAGGTGTGAGGAACATATTGGACACATGTGGCACTTATATTTATATGTTGTTTCCTCCTCCATTTAGGCGTTGCACTTCCTGCAAAAGTCGTTGAAAGTGTGCATTGATGCGGACTCGCTATTTAAGGGCTGATCCACTTCCCCTCCGCACTACGTGGTTTGGGGCAGCCCTTAATATGGTGGACACTCCGTGAGTACGCGCAAACGGAGGGCTAGCGTGTAGGGAGAGTGTGTAGGGGGCGGTCTGGGATTGAGCCATAGTCTCTCCCAGCCAGCATTTACTCGATACTTAAACTTTTTAGCAATCATTAATTATTCTTCTGTGTTTTGTAAAAAAAAAAAAAAAAAAAACGTTGACATTACTAAATCAGATTAGTTGTTTGTACTATTCAGGTGAAAGATGCAATGCAATGATCATGTAAAGCTGAGATTACTTAGTATGTTTAGTTCTTTCAGGGGAGGGGCTATTTCAAAATTTTCAAAATAACATGGTTGAGACTGTCAGTGCATCTGTTGGCACTGGCAGGCAATGCTTCCATCATGACTTTCATACGTGGAGTCCTTTCAAAACATTTCTGGACCCAGACAGTGATCCAGATCAGCCAATTACGCCCTCCCTGGTGGGTTGGAGACACGGTGAGGCAAAGCATTGGCTTCGCCACATGTGGAAGTCATGATGGAAGCATCGCCTGCCGGTGCCAACAGATGCACTGACAGTCTCACCCATGGTTTTGGGTACATCAACATATTTGAATCACATAGAATTTATTCCAAGAAATTACATAAACCGAATTTAAGTAAATCAGGTAAATTCTATGAGCTACATTTGTTTTATTCAATTTCATAATATTAGAGGTATTTAACTGTTTATGTTAGAATTACTTAATTCAATTGGATGGGAATTTGTCATGTAACTGAATTATGTAAAACTGACAAATTGGCAAATTAGTTCTTTGAGTGCAAGACAAAAGGCGTAGTAGGGAGCAAGAAGCCTGCAATGATTCAATATCCAACCAAACGGATTCAGGATCTTCCTTATCCCATTCTGCTATGAATTTTAATAGACAAGCCAACTGATACCACTTGATGTTGGGGACATCTAAGCCTCCCTTAGAGCTAGGAAGCTGCAAAACTGATATCTAGGTTTGTGCTTGTTCCATATAAATTCAGCCAACCATTAAGTAGCTTCAATACTTTGTTTGACAATAACAAGGGTTAATTTGTAAGGGGTATAGCAACTGGGGCAGCACGTTCATTTTAATGATGGAGACTCTACCCAGCAATGATAACGGAAGCGTGCTCCAACTTTTTAGACCTTATTTTAAATCTAAAAAGGGATAAAATGGATAAAATGTGTAAACATTTGGTGAAACATACACCAAGATACACAAACCTGACAGAGACCACTTAAATGGAGTCAAGAAATGGTATTATTTTTTAGACTCCCCATTGCAAGAGATTTGGAAAAATTTATTTTGTAACCAGAGAAGATACGAAACCGGTGAATAAGTTCAATCAGACGAGGGACTGAGGTTGCAGGTTCCGTCAAGAACAACAAAAGATCATCAGCATAAAGGGAGATTTTGTGCTGAAGTTCACTAGCACCTACACCTCTAATCTTTGCATCCCGCCTGATGGCTTCAGCCAGGGGCTCCACTGCAAGGGCAAAAAGAGCAGGACTAAAAGGGCAGCCTGCCTTGATCTGTGAAGTGAAAAGCTGTCTGATCTGTATCTGTTTGTAACAACTGATGCTAAGGGATTATTATACAAAAGCTTAATCCATTTTATAAAATTACCACCCAAATGAAATCTGTGCAAAATAAGGAGCAGATGGTCGAAGGCCTTATTTGCATCCAATGAGATAACCAAGCTCTCAATATCTTGTGTTTGGCAGAGATTGATAATGTTGAAATGTCTCCTGATGTTGTGGCTAGAGCTTCGACCTTTGATGAAGCCAGCCTGGTCTACTTTAATAATGGAAGGACTTCTGGTTGAGGCAGCGCCATGTGAAGACGTGTGGAGACTTGGGCTTTACCAGAAATGTCTTTTTGTCTATAATGTAACCACTCTTCAGTTGCTTGTTCACAATTCCCACTTGAGTAAAGACTCCTGGAACATCACTTGACCCGGATTATTGAACAGAAACACATAAGAAAACACAGGACGCTAGCATGGCAGCTAACGACAGCGAGCCAGCAGAGGATGGCGAGGGGGCAATTCTCCGAGAGATAAGAGGACTAAAAACTGAGCTCCTTTTGAGAATAGATGAGAAAGCCGAGACCCATGCTAACGAAATAAGGAAACAAGGAGCACAGCTGAGGGAAGAATTTTAAAAAGCAATGGAGAAAGTTGGCTTTGGAGGCCCGTGTTGCCCAATTGGAGGAAGGAGAGAGCAGCCATGCCGATGTCACTACCACCCTGCAGCGAGAAGTAACCCAGCTGAAGCAGGATGTTGCCAATCTGGAGCGGAGAAACGAGGATTTGGAGGCGAGGTCCCGACGATGCAACCTGCATATACTCGGTGTTAAGGAGAAACGGAAGGACGGGAAAAATGTCGCTGAATATGTAGTGCATTTACTGAAGGAGTCCCTTGGTCTGGAGAAAACACCTGTGCTGGACCGGGCACACCGCACTCTGAGGGAGAGACCAGGAGATGACCAGCCTGCCAGAGCATTTGTTGTGAAATGCCACTATTTTCAAGAACGAGAAATTCAGGCAATACAGAAAAAGGAGATCGTGTCTCCCGATGGGGACCGGATCCGCATTCAACCGGACTTTACACAGCAGGTCCCCAGGCAGCGAGCTGCGTTTTAATGAGGTACGAGAGATGCTCAGGCGTTGGGAAGGGATACGATACAGGTTGTTCTACCCAGCGGAGTTCAGGATCACTATGAAGGAGGGACTGAGGTGAAGTTTTAAGGATCCTAAACTAGCCAAGGTATTTGTGGAAAAAACCGGATACCATGATTGTAGGAAAATTAAAGTGATTATGGTCCAGTTTGGGATGCTTTAATGAAAAAGAGAGGGTGGTCAGGTGCACTATAACGGAGCCTTAAACATCCAGACTGTATGTGGGATTGTGCCTGACCTGTTCTTAATATTTGTTTACTAGGATCATAATCATCAATGCATGCACAAAGGTAAGCAATGTTATTGGTTGCTTCCTCTGCAGTGATTCTATACCTGTTGATAGTCTTAGTCTTGAATTTAAAAGGAGTTGTAATTAGTTGTGATTTGCTCACAGTGTTACAATCGTTATTAAGGATAGTGGGAACACTAATAAGATTAATATGTTATATGTAAAGAGATGTGGTTACCGTTGTTATGATTGTACTGAGTACATGTTCTGGTTGAAACCCTGGCCTTTAAGGTTATTGGATCTGCAAGTTGTTGGAGATGACTGGAGACACCAGCAGCCCCTGTAGATTAGGGGCCAGCAGAATGTTATTTTCCTTGCGTTTCTGTGTGTGTGTGTGTTTGTTTGCCCCCCCATTGTCAGGCACTCAGGTACTTGTTCTTGCAACTCTCACTCTCCCAGGGAGTCTACATTTTACAAGTAAGATTAATAAATACCAGGTAGTAGTGATACAGTGATAATAAGCTGGAACTGTTGGGGTCTGAACCATCCAGTTAAGCAGAGCAAAATATTCTCTCACATCAGCAAACTAAAGGGAGACAATTTCGTGGTGCAGCGCAAGGTGGCGCAGGGTGGCGGAGTGTGGCGCACTAGTGAGTTCACATCTCTCAGCCAACCACAAACAGCGATGCCATCCGATACAGAGTATATATTCAGCTTCTCTCATCTCATGAAATTCAAAAGAAAAGAAAAAAGAGAGAGACGGTCGCTGATAAATGTCAATCAGTCAGTGTCTTAAGGATTTAGCTGTGATTGCCCATATTTCTCTGTTTTAATCTTTATTCTTAACGTGATCTAAAAAGATGGAGTACATTATTGCAAGGAGGATGAGGAGGAGATACTGGGAGAGAATATATCACCAAAGGTTCTCCTATTTGGCGATGACAGAGCAGGAATGCAGGTGGATCACAAGCATGATGCCTGGATTAGCCTGCTGCTGTGTTTAATGTAATTGTCACTTCATTTTGTACTCCTATTCATGACACAGGAACAGATTACATCTGTCCCGCGAGGTGGTCCGCCGGGCTGCGCGCATCGTGGCCTCTGCTGCGCAGCCCGGTGGCCACTGTGTGCCTTCTTTGCTCTGACAGCTTTTTTTTGGCCCTTCTCCTTACATCATTGAACCGTTTTTTACATTGGGCAGCGGTTCTCAGAATATCTGGGCAAACTTGATTGACAATATTAGTAACTTCCTCCCAGGCAGTTTTTGCATCATCAGCCCGTGGAGGTCTGTTAGCATTACCATATATTCTGGTACTGCGAGCTTGGACCTCCCGGACCAGCACATCAGTTTCCTCCTGGGAGAAGTTTGGCCGCCTGGAGCTGCTGCTGCTGTCTTCGTCCATGGTGGTGGTGAGGTGAAATTGGCACTGCGCCTTGCCCGCAGCGCATTTAAAGGCGAGGAGAGGCGTTCATTTGATTGGTGAAGATTACACTCGGCTGTGTTAAACCCACTCACGCCTTCTCTCCTCCCTCTTTGCCACTTGCGCCGGTGGGAGGGACGGAGGCATGGGTGCGCCGCGCCGCGCCGGACTGCACCGTGCACGAAAATTGCAAAATGCCCTGGACACACCCCGTTGGTGCAGCGCAGGGCAGGTGCACCATGCCTGCGCCTGGTCTACGAAAATAGAGCCCACAGTCTTTCTTCAGGAAACCCATTTGGTTCCCAAGGATCATATTAGACTTCAGAGAGGGGTTTTTTCAAAAGTCTTTCATTCTAAATTTACTGCAAAGAGCAGAGGTACAGCCATTCTCATACATAGGGATGTCTCGTTTGAGGTAGTTAAGGTAACAGCAGACATAGATGGTCAGTTTGTAATCATTCAAGGTAAATTATTTGATTACCCTGTTGTGTTGGTAAACCTGTATGCCCCTAATTGGGATAATGTAGATTTCTTTAAAAGCCTTTTTGAACAATTTTCAGATCCTTATAGTCAACAATTTATTGTAGGTGGGGATTTTAATTGTGCATTGCATCCAAATTTAGATCGCTCAAGGCCCATGCCTGGGTCATTAAATAAGTCTGCTCGATATGTGAACGACTATGATATGATGACTATGATTCCATATGACTTATGGAATGATTGATGCTTGGAGGTACAAAAATCCTAACTCTAGACAATATTCATTTTTCTCTTCAGCACATCAGTCGTATTCTAGGATTGATTTTTTATTTATGGATAAAATAATATTACCCCTGTTAAAATCTTGTGAATACACAGGCATAATAATTTCAGATCATAGCCCTGTCTGCATGAAACTTTGCTTTCCAAATAATAGACATTCCAAATGTATGTGGAGACTTAATCCAAGACAATTATCAGATGAAGAGTTTGTGGCTTTTGTGTCCTCTCAAATAGACTTCTATCTGTTAACAAACCGCACACCAGATGTGACTGTGCAGACACTTTGGGAGGCAATGAAGGCTTTTTTGCAGGGTCAGATAATTTCCTATAATGCAAACAAAAATAAGTTGTGAACAGGAAAGGTTAATTCGCTTATGTCTCAGATAAATGATATAGACCAGGAGCACTCGTCAACCCCTTCAACTACTCTGTACATGAAACGTTTATCTCTGCAAACAGAATTAGAAACCTTACTAAAGAATCAGAAGAAGAGCGCTTTTTTAAATCAAGGCAAAAGGAATACAAATATGGAGAGAAAGCAAGTAAATTACTCAGCCATCAGCTCAGACAATCTGCTTATATAGCGGAAATACAAACAATTCAAGGTATAACCACAGATCAACTAGATATTAATTCGGAATTTAAGAAATTCTATGAGGAGCTTTACACATCAGAATCCAGTGAAAATACTGAAATAAATAACTTCCTCAATAAACTGAAATTCCCAACCATTAGTGAGCAAGAAAAACAAAGTCTTGACCAACCTATATCAATAAAAGAAATTGAACAAGCAATTATACAAATGAAAAGTGGTAAGGTACCAGGGCAAGATGGGTTCCCCATCGAGTTTTATAAAAAGTTTTCACAAAAATTGGCTCCACTCTTAAGTGAAGTGTTTACAGAAACATTTGAAAAGAAGTCACTACCTCCAAGCATGACAGAAGCTATAATTACAGTTTTACATAAAAAGGGCAAAGATCCCCTCAAGTGCGAATCACACAGACCAGTAAGCCTGCTCACAAGTGATTACAAGATTCTGACCAAGATCCTTGCAGTTAGACTCGACAAAGTGATGAATTCAATAATACATCCTGATCAAACAGGATTCACCTCAGGGAGACAACTTTCTGGTATATGTCTGAGGGATCATTATCCCCAGAGGTTATTATTTCTATGGACACACACAAAGCATTTGACCGTATAGAGTATAATTATTTGTTCACAGCATTAAATACATTTGGATTTGGCTCATCGTTTTGCTCCTGGATAGAAATCTTGTACTCATCACCAAAGGCTTGTATCAGGACAAACAAAATAGTCTCTAATTATTTTGCTCTCCACCGAGGAACCAGACAGGGGTGTCCTCTGTCCCCTCTTCTTTTTGATATAGCTTTTGAGCCATTGGCGGTAGCAGTGAGATCTGAGGCAAGTTTGAAGGGAATCAGTGGGGGGGGGGCAAACCCATAAATTATCCTTGTATGCTGATGATTTAATCCTGTATCTCTCTCAAGCTAACATTACTAAGGCATTAGTAAGTTTTGGAAAAATTTCAGGTTACAAAATCAACTTGTCAAAAAGCATTATATTCCCAGTCAACAATAAGGCACAAGGCATGGACTTTGACCAGTTTCCTTTTAAAATAGCTCGCAACACCTTTGCTTACTTGGGGGTTTCAGTAACACGCAAATTTAAAGACTTATTTAAACACAATTTGAAACCAGCACTGGAGAGGGTTAAAGAAAGTTTAACTATATGGTCATCTCTTCCTGTCTCTTTAGCTGGTAGAATAAATACCATCAAAATGACCATATTGCCACGTTTTTTGTTTATCTTTCAAACAATACCTGTTTTTATTACGAAGTCTTTTTTTAAAGAACTGGATAGGTTTATCACATCTTTTATCTGGAATAAATCCATTCCAAGGATAAGGAAATCATATCTAGAAAGGAAGAAGGCACATGGGGGCTTGGCATTACCAAATTTTCAACACTATTACTGGGCCTCCAATATTCAGAAGATTGTTCACTGGGTAGCACATTTCCAACATAGTGATGGACCAGTATCGGCAGAGATGGAACACGCTTCATGTAGCCCAGTATCTTTAATGTCTATGATCTGTGCACCACTGCCAATCAGCAAGAAATGTTTGAAAAAACCCATTGTTATTAGTACACTGAAAATCTGGTCTCAGTTTAGGTCTCATTTTAAAAACACAAAGGCAATGCCTCTAATGCCTATTACAGGTAATGCCTTATTTCCACCGTCTCTCCTGGACTCTGCCTTTCAGCTGTGGTTTAGGAAAGGCCTGAGGTGTGTAAAAGATCTTTACCAAGCCAATAATTTTGTCACTTTTGAAATGATAACATGGCATCCCATTTTTATAGGTATCTCCAGGTAAGTAATTTTGTCAAGAAACTATATGTACCCTATCCATCCACACCAGTAGATAGATGATAGATGAAATTCTTGTCCTGGACCCTCAACAGCCTGGTCTAATATCTAGAGTCTACAGTTTTATTCAAGACATGGCTGCTCCTTCTTTGACTTACCTTAAGGAGCAGTGGGCCGAGGATTTTGGGACTGAGATTTCAGATGGGACATGGCATTCTGCCATTTCAAAAATGCATTCTTCATCAATATGCATTAGACACAGTTTATTACAATTCAAGGTAATACATAGACTTCATTTTTGTAGGAGCAGACTGGCCAGGATGTTCCCAGGATTAGATAAGACATGCTCCCGTTGCCATCAGGATGAAGCCACACTTTACCATTCTTTCTGGAGCTGCCCAAGTCTGGTTTCATTTTGGTCAGCCATCTTTGAAACATTCTCTACTGTTTGTAATAAGGAGATACATCCAGACCCAGTCATTGCATTATTTAGAGTGGTACCAGGAGGACTTGCACTTACAGGCGCACAATGCAATGCCTTAGCCTTTCTGTCATTATTAGCTCGTCGTTTAGTCTCGATAAACTGGAAATCTACCAAATCACCATCGCACAGGAAGTGGGTGGAGAGTGTGATGTCTCATCTCAAACTCTCAAACCTTTTCCAACTGCAGCACTATTATCTTGGATAATAGCTTAAGATCCTGGTTTAGGAGGCAATTGGCCTGTACCCTGAACAGTCTTGTGGATTCTTCCTTTTTTTTAAATGAGAATGAATTTCTTCAAAGACTGAGGTAGAATGCCAGATGTGAATGAGTGCTCAAACATCTCTGAGAAAGGGTCCAACGGCATATAACGAAATTCTTTGTAAAATTCAATGCTTTGACCATCTGGCCTGTGTGTTTTACCTGACTGTAAGCTTTTGAGTGCTGATAGGAGCATTTAACTTACTTTTCTGAGCGTCTGAAATAGTAGAAAGAGATAGATTTTCCAGAAAGGATTCCATCTTCTCTGAAGCTCCTACAGGTTGATCTGAATATAGAACTGTTTGAACTGTGTTATTAATAATCTCATTGTCAAAGTGACCAGAGCCTTTTGAGTCTAAAATTGAGGAAATTATTTGGGGATCTGACTTAATTTTAGTTGAACGAGATAAATGTTTCCTAGGTTTATCACCATATTCATAGAGCTTTTGTTTTGAAAATAGAATTGCATTTTTGGCCTGTTTGGTTAATAAAGTATCTAGGGCAACATTTCCTCTGTATAAGAGAAGGATCAGATGATGTAATGAGCATTTTGTTTATGTCCATTAACTCAAGTTTAAGTTGATGTTCTGATTGCTTTGTTTTTTTTGTTGCAGTGTAGCTTATAATTAAGCCTCTGATATAAGCTTTTGATGTGTCCAATAGAAGGATTATTAGTAGACAGAGAATCAATAGCAACAAACATTTTAAATTCACTTGTCAGATAGGATGTGAACTTCTCATCGTTCAGTAATAGTGAATCAAATCTCCAGCGTCCGCTGTTATTGGAGTCCCCTTTTATAGCTAAGTCCAACAGCTGGACCACATGATCACTGATAACAATATTCCCGATTTCGTAATTTAACACAAGCTGAACCAATGGTTTGAGTATGAAAAAACTAGAATGGCTGTCTGAGGCGGCAGACCCACGCCTAAGCAGTGCCACCGAGGAACTCACGCTCCCATTGATTACTATGGTGTTCAAAATTCGAAGTCCGAGTCGAGTTATGTACGTATATACAAACAAAGAAACAGAACCCTTTACATGCAGATTTCATCGGGGTGGGTAATATTTGATGCGAGTGTGAGATCTATGAGGAGGGGAGTAGAAAGTAAAGCTTGGTTTGTTAAAGATGAATTTGGAGCAGGATGTCTGTCATACAGAGGATTGAAAATCTCCTCCCATTAAAGCCATTTCAGAGGATAATTCTGTGAATTCTGAAAAAGCTTTTGTTAAAAATTCTGGCGAGTAATTTGGTGGGTTGTAGTGTTTTACTTTGTACTGTTCGCTATTATTTTGGTAAAAACATAACAGAGGGTAATAGATATTCATTATTGTAATTTCTTTGTCTTCTGAAATACCTTTAACAATTACAAATCTTCCTTGATACATGTTTTCAATTTGAATGGTAGCTTCTTTCTCACAAGAATGACTACTCCCCTACTGCTGGTAGTAAAAGAAGAAAAATAAACCTGGTCAAAACAGCCATATGCAAGTTTAAGATGTTTACTGTTGTTTAAGTGTGATTCCTGTAACAAGGCCACATCTACTTTCTTCCTTTTTAATAAAAGAAAAAAAATTTTGCTTGACTTTCACACACAAACCTCTTACATTCCAAAAACAGAATTTAACCTTGTTAGATGACATCAGTGCAATAACCATAAATTAAATAGGGTAGTGGAATTAAATTATAACCGTATGTGTTCATTTTGTACTGTTGAGTAATTTGCTTTCTTTTAGCCCACATGAATAACCAACATTATGTTGTTAATAACGTGACCAGTCACTGCTGAGCATAACATGTAAACAAAAACGCAGAACCCTGCTAGTAACAAATAGTAACAAACAATACCATAGAGAGGTATTAGAAATAATAATAATTTGGGGGGCAATCCCCAGATTACATTGGGATTGCTATCCAGCGAGGCACTTCTAAGAGGTTTAGCACAATTGCTAAACAAAATATATATGCTATTTACATAATGTATTGTAATAATGAACAACATTATGAACGTTAGGGCCATATTTATTGTAGAAAAACAATTAGGCATTGTAAACAGTCCACTGTTCAGACGAACCCCTCTTACCCTCGTAATGTCCATCATTAGCCTGGTTTCTGCAGACTCTCCATAATGCCCTCCATAATGATGTCGCCTTATGCCTTTATGCTTACCACTGCCATCACCCTCTGCTTGTCAGGGAATGTGTGGAACCTGATGATGACCGGGCCCATTGCTGGGTTTGGGTGTTAAAGATCAGTGTGCTCTTTCTAGCTTTACCCAGCCTCCCTTGGTCTCCATGTTGAGAAAAGTTGGTAGCCCATGTTCAAAAAAGTCCAAAGCATTCCTCCCCTCGACATTCTCTGGGATGTTGAGAACACGAATATTCTTTCTCCGTCCTCTGTTTTCCAGTTCGTCAATGTGGTCTGTGAGGAACTCAACTTTATTCTCCAGAGCTAGCATCTTAGCTTGTTGTGGCTCGTTAGCAGTCTCCACCTCTAGCATTCTAGCTTCCACTTAAGCCGTGTTTCCATCAGGGGGTCCGGTTTGATTCAGTTCGGTTTGGTATGGTTTGCTATGCTAAACCCCAAAATAGTTAGCGTTTCCACAGACACCCGTGCTCTCACTTGGGTGGGCGGGGCTGTAAAAGCATGCATGTAAAGTCACAGACAGCGCGAGTCAGCTGTTCCAGCTGCAGAGTTATAGAAAGGATGAGTGACAGAAGTCAGTCGGGAATAAGCAGTAAACAGCTTTATTTCAGCTGAAAGTGCTTTTAAAAAAATAACTACATCTGTCAGTACAGATCCTCAGCTGATGGAATACGTGTACAGAGACGGTTTGAGTCGTAACGCTACGTTAATATGAGAATATATCTAGTCTAGAACAGTTTATACGACAAAATATGAAAGTTTAGAGCTGAACTGTGAGAATTCACCACATTAAAAAATAAAGTAAAAGTTGAGCTGGTGTTTAAATCAAGCTAGATTAAGTCACAAATCCAGGGTGCGCTGATCTCGTTTAAAAATACTCTGCAGCCTGAAGTTTTACGAGTCCGTTCAACAACCACAGAGCGATGTTTTCACAGGTTATCTAACGTAAGACGTAGATTAATAACTAGTTACAGATGAGAATGAACTGTTCAAAGGCTTCGTATTCACAAAACATAAGCATTAATTTAGTTTCTCATCCATCGCAGATGGATCAGGCTGATGTGAGCCTTCAGGCTCTGCTTTGTGTTCTTAAAATCATCCAGATAAATGTCAGGAAACTTGATTTGTGGCCAGATACCAATATCCACAGACTAGGAAACAGTTTGGATCTCTGTCGAGTCCAAATATTTCCCATTTAGGCACATATTAGTCCATTTTTCTCCTGTTTTTGCCCGCTTCTCACTGTGCACACTTCCATCATTGAAGCCCGGAGGCCAGCAAGTGAGTCATGTGCTGACGTGTCGTCAGTGCAGCCCCTATTGTCGTGTGTGTAGCTCCACCTTTTTGGTACGAGTAGGTAAGATTGGCACCCCTACGGAAGGGTGCCGAAAAGTGGGACGGTACGGGTCAGTTTTTTGGGACCCTTTCTCTATGGAAACGCCAAAAAAAGTGTGCTGTACCACACCGAACTGAGCCGGACCGCTCGGTGGAAACGACCTAATAGTCAAGCCTGTCGCTAGCTCGCTTCAGTTCACTGGTATGAGAGAGGACTGTCTTAGTTAATGGGTCAAGCTTGGCCACCATTAATTTTTTTTTGTCATTAGTTCAAATGCTTTAGCAAGTTCAGGTTCCAGCTACATTTTGCTGTCCTCTCCTTACAGTCCTGGCTCCATTCCTGTTCACACTGTATACATCAGACCTCATTCAGAAATACTCTGATGACACTGCTATCGTGGCATGTATGAAGCCGAATACAGGGATCTGATAAGTGCCTTCAGGGACTGGAGTCACAAAAACTGCCTGCTACTCAACACCTCAAAGATAAAGGAAATGATCATAGATTTCTGCAGATCCAAACCCCCTCTTCAGCCAGTGAACACTTGTGGCGTGGACATCGAGGTGGTGACATCATGTAAATATTTAGGTGTACACCTGGATAATAAGTTGGACTTATTGGAGGATGAGGTGGAGAGACATGCACTGAGCAAGGTGGAGGCCATTCTGAGGAACATGGATCATCCACTTCATATCTCCCTCAGTGAGCAACAAAACAACGGTAGTGGACGGCTCCTATCCCTGCACTGCAAGACAGAAAGATTTAGAAAATCTTTCATGCCATCAACAATTGGACTGGATAATAATAAAGTAAACTGAAGAGACTCCCAGACAATTGAATTTCCCTTCGGGGATAAAAAAAAGTTCTTGTATTGTATTGTATTGTATTGCATTGTATATAACTCTATATAACTTAAAGTTGAACCAGACAAAGTTGAACAGCTGTATACAGCTTAAAGTGAACCTGCATCTCTGTATATAACTGTATAAAGCATAAAGTTGAAAAAGCTTCTTTGTATATACCTGTAAACAGCTTCTTGATAGAACACTGCTTGTCTGTATATAGCTGTATACAGCTTAAATATTAACCTGTGTCTCTGTATATATGGCTGTATTAAGCTTATAGATAGAACCCTGCTGCTCAGTATATAACTGTATTAGGCTTATAGATAGAAACTTGCTTCTCTGTATATAGCTGTATTAAGCTTATCGATAGAAACTTGCTTCTCTGTATATAACTGTATTAAGCTTATAGATAGAAACTTGCTTCTCTGTATATAGCTGTATTAAGCTTATAGATAGAACCCTCTGTTTATAGCTTTGTACAGCTTAAAGTTTAACCTGCTTCTCTGCATATACCTGTATACAGCTTAAAGTTTAACCCTGCTTCTCTGTTTATAGCTGTTTACAGCTTACAATTAAACCTGCGTCTCTGTGCTTTATACAGCTTATAGATAGAACCCTGCATCTCTATATAGCTGTAATAAGCTCATAGGTAGAACCCTGTAAACTTTAAGTTTAGAACTTAAAGTTTAACCAGCGTCTCTGTATATAGCTGTATAAAGCTTTGAGTTAAACCTGCTTCTCTGTATATAGCTGTATACAGTTTAAAGCTGAACCCTGATTCTCTGTATATAACTGTATACAGCTTAATTTTAACCCTTCTTTTATAACAGTTTACAGCTTAAAGTTGAACCTGCTTCTCTGTATAAAACTTTGTGCAGCTTATAGATAGAACCCTGCTTCTCTGTATATAGCTGTATACGGCTTGAAGTTGAACCCTTCTTCTCTGTATATAACTGTATACAACCTAAAGTTGAACCTGCTTCTCTGCATCTGTATACAGCTTAAACTTGATCCTGCTTCTCTGTATATAACTGTATACAACCTAAAGTTGAACCTGCTTCTCTGCATCTGTATACAGCTTAAACTTGATCCTGCTTCTCTGTATATAACTGTATACAGATTAATTTGAACCCTTCTTTTTATATAACTGTTAACAGCTCAAACTTGAACCTATTTCTATGTATTAAACTGTATACAGCTTATAGATAGAACCCTGCTTCTCTGCATATAGATGTATAAAGCTTAAAGTTAAACCTGCTACCCTGTATATAACAGTATACAACTTAAAGTTGAACCTGCTTCTCTGTATATAACTGTGTACAACCAAAAGTTGAACCTGCTTCTCTGCATATAGCTGTATACAGCTTAAAATTGAACCCCTTTCTCTGTATACATCTATATAACAGAGAAGCAGGTTAAATGCTAAGCTGTATAAAGCTATATACAGAGAAGAAGGGTTCCTCTTTAAGCTGTATACAGCTATATACAGAGAAGAAGGGTTCCTCTTTAAGCTGTATACAGCTATATACAGAGATGAAGGGTTCAACTTTAAACTGTATACAGTTATACACACTGTGTATAACTGTATACAGCCCTCTTCTCTGTAAATAACTGTATACAGCTAAAAGTTGATCCTGCTTCTCTGTATAAAGCTGTAGACAGCTTAAAGCTGAGCCTGCTTCTCTGTATATAACTGTATACAACATAAAGTTGAGCCTGCTTCTCTGTATATAACTGTATACAGCTGATCACTTAACCTACTTCTCTGTATGTAGCTGAATACAGCTTATAGATAGAACCCTGCTTCTCTGTATAAAGCTGTATATAGCTTATAGATAAAACCCTTCTTCTCTGTTTATAGATGTATACAGCTTAGAGTTAACCTGTTTCTCTGTATATAACTGTATTCATCTCAGAGGTGAACCTCCTTCTCTGTATATAACTGTATACAGCTGAAAGTTAAACCTGCTTCACTGTATATTGCTGCATACAGCTTAAGGTTAACCCTTCTTTTATGAATATAACTTTATACACTTTAAAGTTGAACCCTTCGTCTGTGGAAAAAACTGTATACAGCTTGAAGTGGAAGATGCTTCTCTGTAAATAACTGTATACAGTTTAAAGTGGAACGTGCTTCACTGTATATAGCTGTTTACAGCCTAAAGTTTACCCTGCCTAGGGTTCAATTTAAGCTGTATACAGTTATTTACAGAGAAGAGGGCTGTATACAGTTATACACAGTGTGTATAACTGTATACAGTTTAAAGTTGAACCCTTCATCTCTGTATATAGCTGTATACAGCTTAAAGAGGAACCCTTCTTCTCTGTATATAGCTGTATACAGCTTAAAGAGGAACGCTTCATCTCTGTATATAGCTGTATACAGCTTAAAGAGGAACCCTTCTTCTCTGTATATAGCTGTATACAGCTTAGCATTTAACCTGCTTCTCTGTTATATAGATGTATACAGCTGAAAGTTGACCCTGCATCTCTGTATATAACTGTTGACAGATTAAAGTTGAACCTGCTTCTCTGTATATAACTGTCTACAGCATAATTTGAACCCTTCTTATCTGTATATAACTGTATACAGCTGAAAGTGGAACCCATGGTCACTGTGCATGATTGCATACAGCTTAAAGTTGAACCTGCCTCTCTGTCTATGTGTCTATGGGTATAACTTTAATGATAGCTTCAGCCCAGGAAGGTGATATAGATAAATTTTCCAGTGTCCAGTTAAATGAGTTAAGGAGTACTGGATTCAGCTCTTCTCTAAATGTCTTATACCATTCAGCTGGTAGACCTGACACCTTCCTGGTGTCTTATTATTTTTTACTTTTTTTAAATTCTGTCTCTAGTTCTTTCATTGTAATTTGTGCTGTAATGCATTTGTTTTGCTGTTCTCCAATTGTAGGAAGGTCTAATGAATTCAAGAATAATTTTATATTTTCCTTACATCCTTGTTTTGGTTGTGAATAAAGTGCCTGATAGTATGTTTGAAATGCAGTGTCTATCTCTAAGTCCCTGTATACTTTCCCTGTTTTAGGGTCCTCTACTTTAAACACTGATTGTGACACCTGCTTTTTACGAATTTTCTTAGCCAGTAGTTTAGTAGCTTTTGGACCACCTCATAATAAGACTGTTTAAGAAATCTATATTTTTTCTTGATATCTTCCTTATATATATCCAAAATTTGGGTTCTTGTTTCTTGAATTTTAAGCATTGTTACGGGGTTCTTATCTTCACTATGTTGTCTTTCTAATCTTTTAGTTTATTTTCGAGTCCTTTGTTCTTTTCATCGCTGTAGTAAGAGAAATAAATTTCCCTGTCATTACTTTCTTTAGGGTGTCCCACAGTATGTTTGGATTAGTTTCACCATTATCATTGAATTCCAAAAAGGTCTGAATTTCCTTTTTTATTTGTTGTATGACTGTTTTATTGTTCAATAGACTGGTATTTAATCTCCAAGTGGTTTTCCTTGGCCTGTTATCTAAATGTAACTTTAGGAAAATTGGTGAATGATCTGAAATGTCCCTGGTTCCAATATCACAACTGAAGATCCTGTGTCTGTCATTTTGAAACATAAAGACATGATCTATTCTAGAATATACTGCATGGGGGGCTGAGTAAAAGGTGTAACATTTATCTGAAGGATGCTGAGATTTGTGCCACTAGAAACTGAATTTGAATAATGATATTGAATTCGGATAGCATGATTTGAATTTGAATTTAATGTTTTGAAACTGAATTTTATGTTTTGAAACTGAATTTATTTGCTTTGAAACTGAATTTTTTTACTTTGAAACTGAAATTTTTTACTTTGAAACTGAATTTATTTGCTTTGAAATTGAATTTGTTTGCTTTGAAATCGTATTTTATTCACTTGAGCATTCAACTCTATATTTTCATTTAATTCAAAAATAAAAAATTCAGTTTCAGTTCACTCAATTCAAATTCAGTTCTACAATTCAATTTCAGTTCAGTGGCACACCGATTACGTCATCCACTTCCGTGAGGAAGAGTAATCGAGCACAGATAGTTCTCAACTGAGCGGGACTGCCGAAAATAAATACAAAAAGAAGAACTGAGTGAAGCAAGCAGGGCTGGCGCCTTTTCCGTGATGTCTCAAGACCGGGGACTTAATAATCAGGTTTGTATTAAACTTAAAATTATTCATATTTATCATCGTTTACAGGAAAAAAACGCAATGTAAGTCCTAACATTACTGTAGTGATTGGTTGTAGTGACTAGCTACTAACGTGGATCAGGATAGCGTCAGTCAGTCATGACAGGGTTAGCTAGCTTACAGTATTTTCCGCTAGTGCATGTAATGCTCAGCTATTGAAGTAGAAGCGGAGGGTGGTGGAAGTTGTTCCTCTAAAACAGCCAAGATCCTTAATGCCATTTTAAATAGTTATTATTTTGCTATTCTGTGCTCCGTGCATGTATGAGCCTTTTAAATAATGACGGGGCGTAACGATGGAGGAGCGCCCCGCCAGAGGAGACTGTTTATTGTTTATTGTGATTTATTGATCACGAAGAGAAAACTTTTATAAAATTAATTAAAGTTCCCAGATGGTCGTCAAAAATCCCTCTCAGGTATAATCGGTCACTGATGTGAAACTCTGCGCTGTCAGACAGCCGTTCCCCCTGTTCATGCTTACCTGTTCATTAAAAAATCTGTAAAAATTGTAATGTTACAAGGACAGCATATTTTTGCCTCACTTGTTTAGATGACGTGCAGGGAAATTCTGTTGCTAGAAAATCGTTCAGTCTGCAGGATGTCTCATTGGAGCAAATCCCATCCCCGGCCCACAATGAGATTGACACCCCTGTTTTGCTGCAGTACAGGATTATTCAGATGATAAAAAACTTGAAATATTGCCTATTAGTTTTCCTCTTAAAAACATAATAAAAACCTATGTAATACAGCAAATTTAATGCAGAAATACAAATTAACTGCACTATGTTTTTAATAAGACCTTGGGTCAGATACACTTACTAAGATGTATCTGAAAACATGAAACCCTAAGGACAGGAGAGTACATGAACTTCAGAAAATGATGAAGAAAAGCCACAAGTTTGGGCATAAAAGTAATTTAAGTACAGAGAGTCTTTATTGTCATATCTCTTTGGAGGAGATGTCAGATTTACATTTGTTTTTTTATTCTCTATGGTGGATACAGTTTGTCCAACTGTAACCAACTATTCACTTAACCTAACAGATGCTGGTTATAATGCAGGTTATCTTACACTGAATGAAGTTGAATGTGTTATTAGTGGCACACTGTGCTACTTCTGTTAAATCACATTCATATGGTGGTCATCAAACAAGTTGAGATGAGTGGTATTAGGGTGGGCCTCACATTTGTCTTTGCCTGGGGCCTCCAAGTTGCTAAAACCACATCTAGTCCCCCTACCATTTTAAATCTTTAAAGCGTTATCTCACTTTCCTTTGAAACACATCAGGACTGACTAATAATTGGGTCACAATCGGTCACTTAAGTTGTCAGCTAGCTAAAGCTGATGCTAACTAAAGATAGACTTAAGATCACAACATTTTCCAGACTACATTACTTCTACACATATAATCACTATTGTTGGCTCAGTCATGCTGTAACCAACATATCTGCTAAAACAACCACTGTATGTTGTTGGCCGTTTTTTGTATGTGAGAATGTATGTAATAGAGAGCGAGAAATGTATTTCTACTATGGAATAAATAAATTGGTCTGAACTGAAAATTAATCTAGTAATACTTCCCCTTGTATTTATATAACCTTTTTAAAAATTAAGATAAAATGCAGAAAAAGAGCTGTGAGCTGTTTGCTGTGCTGAACTATCTACAGCACCAAGACACAGCCCCATTGTATATGTTCAAGCTCAGTTATTTATGGGTGTTTTGCTAAATAAATACTCACTCATACTGGTTATTAATACTGTTAATCCAGTACAGCAGTAGTAAACACCTTACTCTGGCTGGTGGTCTAATAAATTTGTTAAGCACTGTATGTACTGATAACATACATTTTGGTTTAGGAACTCCAGATGGAAGAAATTGATTGGGAGAGCTCAGGGCTTGCAGTTTCTAATACTGCAGGTGTTACAGTGCCAGAAATGGAATGTCCGCTCAGCGCTGAAGACATCCAGACTCTTCACCTTGCCACTGATCGGCTTTCTCCTTCACATTGCTTTGGAAGAGACATTTATTTGACCACACTCTCACATGCCTTGTACTTACTTAACCGTAACTGAAAGTCATTACTGTGACAATCAGAGAGCTAAATGCTAAGAGCTGTAAATAATGTGTTCTCTTTACAGCAGGGGTCATCATGTACATCTGCACAAGGGCCAGATTTAGTCTAAACAAAAACTCTGGGGGCCGGACTTTAAACATACAAAAATTCAATAAATATTTTGGTCTGATTGAAATATTATTGTAGTAGTATTTGTATTTTCCTTTGAACTACAGGACATTTGTAGTCATTACCAGTGAGAGCTATCCCTATTATCTGTAATGCAGCAAGCCAAAAGGAGACAGGCCTGACAACAGGATTGGTCAGACCCCTGAAAACTCAAGAGAATGGGGCCTCCCTAATTAGCACCATCATTTAGCACCAATATTAACCCCTTTTTGATACTTTTGCCTCTTTAACCCAATTTTTGGAAGATTTTAACCCCTTTTGTACCACTTTTCCTGAATGTTTTATCCCCTTTGTGCCACTCTTTTATCCGCTTTTGTCACTTTTTAACCCATTTGTATTACTTTTTTTCAACAATTTTTGCAACTTCAAAACCATTTTTCTCCCTTTTAACCCATTGTTGATACTTTTTGCCTCTTGAACCTTCTTTTTGAAAGATTTTAGACAACTTTAAACAACTTTTCCTGCATGTTATATCCCCTTTGTTGACCCTATTATCAATTTTTGCCATTTCAAATTTTACCACTTTTTAACCTATTTTCTTGCACTGTTTGTCATTTGTAACCAAGTTTTGATACCTTTTGCCCCTTTTTTCCTCTTTTATCATTTTTTGACAAATTTTAACCTCTTTTCACAACTTTTTCTGCCAATTGTTGTGGCACTTCTGCAAACTATTTTGTAAACAATTTATTTTGACCATAAATTTCTGTAAAAACAGATCAAATGGTAAGTAATTCTAAAACTATTTCGATGTTAATTGTTTGTTGGATGGATTTAACAGCTGCAGCCATTTAAAGCCAAAGGATACTCTTAAAATCTTTTTTTCCTCCTTTTCTGAACTTAATGATCTTTTGGGGCAGACAGGAAGCTTTAGGGGGCCTGACGTGGCCCCCGGGCTGCCAGTTGATGATCAGTGCTTTACAGTCATATAAAAACAACGGAAACTGATATTCCAATACTTTAGTTAATACTAAATACTTAAAATTACCTTACTTTATAATAGTTATTATTTTTTTCCAAGTCTTAAGTGTACACCCATATTCTGTTAAGCTGATACAGCAGCTTCTCTGTAACTTTCTTATGCTTAAGTGATAAAATATGTATTTATCACAAATTGTAAATAAAGTAAATCAGCAACTCATACATGTGTTTATTTTAAGAAATTCATTTTTTATTATTTCCTCTCATAACTCAGTGTTACTAGAGGGGTTGGGTCAACTGCATTTCAAAAGAAAGATCTGTGAAATGACCAGATGGTGTGAACCATTTATCAAATGTGTAACATCCTGAACCTACACGTGTGTAAATGCATAATAGGTAAACAGCATTAAAAACAGTACCCAACAGTAAACTACAGTATCAGTATTCTAACACTGCATTAACTCAAACCTGATGAAATCCTTGCCCTTGATAGAAGGCCTCTGTCATGACTTGCTTGAATGCATTAAAGGTTTGCATATGCTGAACAGGCAGATGGATGGTATTGATGCATGCAGAAACAGTTGGGTAGCAAACTGCATGAGCACCGTACTTCACGTGACAGGTGTGATCGAACTTCACAAACAGTTTAAAGGTGTTCTTCTCCTCAGGCAGCAGAGGCACATGGCCTTGTTCTGTGAGCCACTGCAGGAATGTACTTGGGGAGAGGGAACCTGGATTGTCACCCTCCTCTGTCGGTTCACCTTTTTCAATACAAAAAGCAATTGTGTGAATAAAAGATAGCATATTGATTAAATATACAAGCAACGTTAGAGTTGAAATTTTGAATGTCATCATTATCATCACTAAATGTGTAAAATGGAGGGAGGATTAAGGGCAATTACTTGTTTCAAGCTCTTGCAAGAAGTCCTGTAGATGGTTCATGATGCGAACTTCCACCTGTTCTTTGTTGGAGCCCTTCTCACTGAACTCGGGATGGAATGATGTAAAAACAAAGTCAGCATCAGCCTGGTGAGAGAAACAATGAAACACTGTTAGACTTGTAAAAATCATAGTAGGTTTAGAAAACTCAACAAGAGAAATATTTGGAAGTTGTTCACCTCTCATCTGAGAGGAACTGATGAAATCTTCTTGGATGAGAGGTGAAACATCTTCACAAACTCTAACAAGTCACATCTCTCTTGTAGTTTTTCCCGAATGACCATGACCTGGACAAATTAGATTTTCCCCAATATCAAACAGGGTTTTTGATTTATAAATCCATAAGTTGCTTTCCTGTCATTTATTTTCTACATAAGAAAAAAAAGGGCCCTATCAATGATTAACACCTTGCTGGTCAGGAAGAATCAGACTGTCATAATGGTCAGGTTATCCAACAAATAAAAGTTACTACTTCCCTATCCAGTGTATCATACCATTGTCTATCTTCACTTTTTTTGGTTGGCTTTTATTTTTTAAATTAAAAAAAAAAAGATTCTCATTGAATTACAAATCAATTAAGGGCCCAAGTCACTGGAAAGTTTACCAACTATCAGGGGTGTTAACAGATATCAGTGGTACCAACATTTTGCAAAAAAAAATTATTGTTTGACATAAAAAGAAATCATGACAACATAAATACATTAATTCAGTATTTCTTTCCAGTGACCCCCCCAAATCCTCTGAGTCCCTAATGTAAAGTGAAATGTACATGAGATCAGTTGGTATAAAAAGTTAAGGATTTGCAATCACCATTAGTGGTCAGAAATGCTCTCTGGACTAAAGCTCAGCTTTAGCTTCATTACTCACCTTCACCTCTTTCCCGGGAACAAAGAGTGGTTGGCAGATCTTTGGGTACTGGCTCATTAAATCAGCCAGACCATACAGTGTCAGACCTTCACGCAGCTGACAGAGAAAAGGCTGCAGCCGTAGGATGGCATGAAGAACAACAGAGCTAAAATAAAGAAAAAATCTGTATGAGTTGAAAGTTAACTAAATCAAACAATTAAGTCATCAGCACAGTGTAAAAAAAATTATACCGAACAATGTCTTCTTTCTTTTCAACACAGATAGGTCCATGATATCCACAGTTCAGAATTTCCTCAGTGAGTTCAGTGATGTCAGCTTCTGTGGCTGACTCAACCTTACAGAGAAGAACACACAAACAAACAGATGAACAGAATAATATACAGTTGCATCCGGAAAGTATTCATAATGCTTCATTTTTTCCACATTTTGTTATGTTACAGCCTCATTCCAAAATGGAATAAATTCATTTTTTCCTCAAAATTCTACACACAACAAAAAAAACTTTTACATGTTGTCATTATGGGGTGTTGTGTGTAGAATTTTGAGGAAAAAAAGGAATTTATTCCATTTTGGAATGAGGCTGTAACATAACAAAATGTGGAAAAAGTGAAGCGCTGTGAATACTTTCCAGATGCACTGTATGACAGGTGGGAAGTCCTTATGAAAATGCAATAACATACATTTTAAGGCAGTCATTTCTCTAAGCCGCTTACCTGTGAGATAATCAGTTTATCCAATCACAGACATCCTCTTTCTGTATATGCTGTATCTGCAGCTCTCCATCACACAAGTATTTGTAGACCCAAAGTTTGAGACAGCAGGGTGGTGGCCCACCTTGAGCCAGACTCACAGCCCAAATTTCACCAGCACTTCTGAAAAGTAAAAATAAACAGTCTCTGAGAACAAGACTCTTCCCCCAATCACGGAAAGTTATACAAAGTGGGAAACCATACCATGCCATCTGAATATAAAAAGCATTACAACAATGAATACAAACAAAATCTAGTTTAAGGACCCAAACTTATGGACCCCAATGCATGTAAGGATGGCATACCTGAAGTTTGCATGATCAAGATCCAGCATGGAATATTTGGGGCATTTTCCACTCTGGTCACCCTCAAATAGCTTTTGCTCAATGCCTGCAACCATGTCTTTTCATAAAAAAGAAACAAAATAATTCATGTAACTGTTGCAATAATTGCAATTTGTGTTTAAATGATTTAAGTCAAACTTCAAATATGTGTATACCTGTGAGGAACTCCTTTCTTAATGCCCCTGTGTCGACACCTGACTCCCCTATGAATGTGACTTTTAGCATGTTAGTAGGCAAAGCCTTCTTTTGGCGTTTCCACTGAGCAAGGCCTCGCTCCACCATATTGGCCCTCGACACAGTTACTGGAAATTCTTCCTCTTTGTTAACAGCAGCAGAGACAGCTTGCAGAATGTCCTCAAGGCTGACAGAGAATTAAATACTTTAATTGTGCTGTAATTGTGTGTTTTTACTGATACATATATTTTGGTCAGAGTCAGATGTTTTTAAAGTATAATTATTTTAATTAATGTTAATTGTTATTGTTGTGCATGTCTGTTTTTATGAACTCTGTGTATTGTGGGCACTCTTGGCCAGGACTCCCATGTAATAGAGATTCTAAATCTCAAAGGTTTTTTTTTCCTGGTAAAATAAAGGATAATAATTAATTGTGATTTTGGAATGCATGTTATGTGTTAAGTCTGTAATGTAATACATTTTCAAAACTGTGGTTATAAACATTTTGTTTCTTCTGTTCAGTATAGCCTACCACTGGTGCCTGGTTTCTTGTACATGATAAGCGGTATTTGATCTACAGTTTCTAAGAACTACAACCTTGCACACTCAGTTGAGTGTTGAAGAAGACTACTAAAGCATACAAACCTAGAAATATCAATTTTGTGGTTTGAAGTTGCATCGAAGTCTGCACTGCTGCAATGACAAAGCACAAGTATGAAGTTGAAAGGGAAATCCATATCCTATAACTTCAAACCTAAAAAGGTGTAAAATACATCCAGTAGAAAAAGCCACATACAAAACAATTTTCAAAGTTAGTGCTTAAAGTGAACTATTTAAAATTTAGCAATGTCTTACAGTTTAAAATATCTGGTAAATAAAAATCTAATTGCAAGTGACATGAAAAAATAGTCAAAAATAAAAAACAGTATTCAGAGCATTACATGCAACTGATCTAAACATGAATACATGGGTGGAAAAAACAGATATTTGAAGGGGATCCCAAACCAAAATGATACAACATATTTTGGAAACCACTGAAAGATTCTCTCACCTCTCTCCACAGTCACTTGCATGTTCCTCCACCTTATCAGGAGGAAATTCTTCGCCACAGACTGGGCACACAGTCTGCAACTGTAAATAATAAAATGTTTAATTTGAGAACCAGAAAAAATAATGGCTCAAAAATATACACTCAAGTCATTACAACATACTTCTGTGTTTGAGGTTAAAAAAACCACATCATCCTGTGTATCCTGTTAACAGAAACAAAAAACAAATAAGCTTCAAAAAACAATATGGTTCTGTGATATGATGCTTAAATTCTGAAGGCTGACACGTTTTTACATGCAGTGCTAGGATCTGCATGTAAAAACGTGCAGCTTGTGTGGCACGAGTGGCACATTGGCCTTGGCATTTTGCAAAAGGATGTGGAGTCAGGAGGCAGCGGTTCGGTGTCAAGCTCATCTTGTAACGGGGCAATGTATAGGACACTCTTTCCTCCTGCACTTGCAGATTTCAAAAGAAATCCATTATATCCACTATCCTCTGGAGACACCATTGCAAGTTTTCGCGAACCCCATCCTCCTAACAGGAAGAATTCATGTTTGAATTATATTATAATAAAACAGTGCGCATCACTATTCTACTCATGGTCATCATATGACACAGATAAATATACAACTATTGATTAAAAAGATGGGATTTGCCATTGGTAGGGTCTATTTACCTGCTGCTTTGTACAAGAGCCAGCCTCCAGAAACACAGTCCAGTTTTGGATAAAGAACTGCGAGTGCTGAACATACCTTAAAGAGAGAGATTTTTTAAAAAATCACAAACATATTGATAAAAGCACCTTTGAAAAATGACTATATTATTAAATTGGACCATATAAAATATTTTCATTAAAAGTGGAACATTGCCTCACCTGATTATGATTGTCGGTCTCAGAAATCAATGCAGACCTGCATCCCAAACCAACTTGCAAATGAACAAATTCTTCAGCGCCTTTAGGTGTGCACTCAAGAACTTTGGGCAACAGGTAGAATGTTACTTTTAGCTCTCTTCCTCTCACTAAGTTTTTAGAAGGCCCTCGAAGGCACCGACGCTTCCCCCTTGATCCAAATAGTCCAGGAAATGACCTGTGAGGAGATGTAATCAGATATAACACGATACAACTGTACATGATTGATAAATGATATATACAGTTATGTTCATAATAACAGCAGTGTGTTTAAAAAGGTGAGTAAACCTCATAATTCTTCAAATAAATTGTTTTTTAATGAACACAAATGCATTGGGGACATGCACATTCTATTTCAAAGCAAGAAAATTGGAAAAAGTAATTGAATTTGATAATATTTGACAGAAAGTCAAGAAATATAATGTTCAAAAAAATAGCAGTGTTGACATCTTTCTTTACAAACTCAAAAATGTATTGTATAAACTAAGAAATGCTTGAAGATTCAACTTTCCTGAGAATCATAAACTAATATTTAGTTGCATAACCACAGTTTCTGATAACTGCTTCACATCTGTGGTACATGGAGTCGACCAACTTCTGGCATCGGTCAACAGGTATTCCAGCCCAGGACAATTGTACTACGTTCCACAATTCCTCTGTATTTCTTGGTTTTGCCTCATGAACAGCATTTTTTATGTCAGCCCACAAGTTTTCTATGGGATTAAGGTCCGGGGATTGTGCTGGCCACTCCATTACTTGAATTCTGTTTGTCTGGAACCATGATTTTGCTCGCTTGCTGGTGTGTTTGGGGTCATTGTCTTTGTTGAAACACCCATTTCAAGGGCATTTCCTCTTCAGCATATGGCAACATGACTTCTTCCAGTATTCTGATGTACTCAAACTGATCCATGATCCCTGGTATGCGATAAATAGGACCAACACCATAGTACGAGAAACATCCCCATATCATGATGCTTGCACCACCATGCTTCACCGTCTTCACTATGTACTGTGGCTTGAATTCAGTGTTTGCAGGACGTCTGACAAACTGTCTGTGGCCTTTAGACCCAAAAAGAACAATCTTACTCTCATCAGTCCACAAAATATTACGCCATTTCTTTTTAGGCCAGTCAATATGTTCTTTGGCAAATTGTAACCGCTTCAGCACATGTATTTTTTTAACAATGGGACTTTGCGTGGGCTTCTTGCTGGTAGCTTGGCTTCACATAGACATCGTCTGATTGTTACAGTACTCACAGGCAATATTAGATCTTCCTTGATCCTCCTGGAGCTGATCATTGGCTGAGCCTTTGCCATTTTGGTTATTCTCCGATCCATTTGAATAGTTGTTTTTCTTTTTCTTCCTTGCCTTTCTGGTTTTGGCTACCATTTTAAAGCGTTTGATATCATTTTAGCTGAACAGCCTATCATTTTCTGCACTTCTTTATAGGTTTTCCCCTTTTTTATTAATTTCTTAATCAAAGAACGCTCTTCTTCTGAACAGTGTCTTGAACGACCCATTTTACTCTGTTTTTCAAGGACAAATGCACAGCCAGCATATGCAGCATCAGTTGCCTTGATCCTTAAATAAGGGCCACCTGTTTAACACCCATTTTTTTCACATAATCAATGACCTCACTAATTGAACTTGGCACTGCTATTTTTTTGAACATGCCCCTTTCAGTAAATGATTCAGTTTCACAGAATCAGCAGCATGCACGTCATGCCTGTTGGGTCTGTTGGTTTTCTATACCTTTACTAAACCTTCAAGAAACTTACTTGCAGTGTAGAAGTTGAAATTCTAACAAAAACAGTGATTTATCTTGCTAGTGATGTGGGACTACTATTATTTTGAACACAACTGTATATTTAAAAGCACCCTGAAAAAGAAAAAAGGGAAGAACCTTGTCATTTCCATCTGGACACTTGGTCGCTCATCTCCCCTCTCCTGACTTCTTCCCTGTCTATAAGAATAACACCATGTTAAGACAATGCATCAAGTAATGATGCTTACATGAGTCCACATTTATATGAATGGGCTACAAAAACTTAAGAGGTCAAGTGATGGAATTGTTGTACATTAATCAGTTTGTGTAGGTTACTTGTTGTGTCTAGTTTCACAACACCTGGGAGTCTTTTGGGTGGTCTGGGCACTGGGCCCAGCAGGGCTAGGGGAAGGTGCCATGTTGGTCAATAAATTTAGCAGATGCCTGGCTGATCTTATAACTTCTGAGCTGTCTACCTGTAAAATTTATAACAATGAAGCAATAAACTTAGTAATTTTTTTTTATTTTCAAACAGAGAACATCAAGATCTTTAATACTTCATCGTCATACTTGGTTATCTCTGGCAGACAAACACAGGATTTAAATACTAAGTAGCCTACATGTGTAAGCATAGTCCAGGGAGGTGGCTGTATGCAGGTTGGATTTTAAGATGTGTCAGTGTGCGCAGCCCTAATTTCAGCACAAGATTGTGGTAACCACGCATAAAACGTTAAATTCCCACAAGCCTGCTGCTCATATTGTGCCATCACGCTCAAAAATCACTATCTGTAATTTTTGCACGCAAGAAAACAGGACAGACCGCTGTCTGACAGCCAGTCAACCTGTTATGAACAGGTAAGCATGAACAGGGGGAACGGCTGTCTGACAGCGCAGGGTTTCACATCAGTGACCGATTATACCTGAGAGGGATTTTTGACGACCATCTGGGAACTTTAATTAATTTTATAAAAGTTTTCTCTCCGTGATCAATAAATCACAATAAACAATAAACAGTCTCCTCTGGCGGGGCGCTCCTCCATCGTTACGCCCCGTCATTATTTAAAAGGCTCATTCATGCACGGAGCACAGAATAGCAAAATAATAACTATTTAAAATGGCGTTAAGGTAACTTGGCTGTTTTAGAGGAACAACTTCCACCACCCTCCGCTTCTACTTCAATAGCTGAGCATTACATGCACTAGCGGAAAATACTGTAAGCTAGCTAACCCTGTCATGACTGACTGACGCTATCCTGATCCACGTTAGTTAGTAGCTAGCTTCAATCACTACAGTAATGTTAGGACTTGCATTGCGGTTTTTTCCTGTAAACGATGATAAATATGAATAATTTAAAGTTTAATACAAACCTGATTATTAAGTCCCCGGTCTTGAGACATCACGGAAAAGGTGCCAACCCCGCTCGCGTCACTCAGTTCTTCTTTTTGTATTTATTTTCGGCAGTCCCGCTCAGTTGAGAACTATCTGTGCTCGATTACTCTTCCTCACGGAAGTGGATGACGTAATCGGTGTGCCACTGAACTGAAATTGAATTGTAGAACTGAATTTGAATTGAGTGAACTGAAACTAAATTTTTTATTTTTGAATTAAATGAAAATATAGAGTTGAATGCTCAAGTGAATAAAATACGATTTCAAAGCAAACAAATTCAATTTCAAAGCAAATAAATTCAGTTTCAAAGTAAAAAATTTCAGTTTCAAAGCAAATAAATTCAGTTTCAAAGTAAATAAATTCAGTTTCAAAACATAAAATTCAAATTCAAATCATGCTATCCGAATTCAATATCATTATTCAAATTCAGTTTCTAGTGGCACAAATCTCAGCCCATACAAGTCCCTCCAAATATCAAATAATCCATTTTCCTTCAGTCCCTTCCTCAGTAATTTTGTCAAAGGGGACACGGTCCTCTTGTTATTAGTTGTATCCAGTTTTCTGTTTATTATTGTATTAAAGTCTCCTGCACATAGTAATATTACTTGTGTTTCTGAAACCATCAGTTCAAAAATCTTCTTCATAACTTTGAGATCACTTTGTGGAGGTAGGTAAACACAAAACAAGGTGATCAGATTATTCTCCAACCTGCCCTGTACTAAAATATATCTGCCATCACTGTCCCTGATCTTCCTAACAAGTTCAAAATTAATTGAATTATGAATTAATATAGCGACCCCTCTTTTGTGACCTGTTTTGAAGAAACTATAAAATGTGTTCTTATATCCAAATCTTTTTAATTTCTCATGGTCTATCTGGGATAAGTGTGTTTCCTGTAGAAATATGATTTGGTTTTTTTCCCTTTTCATTTTTGACATGACCCTACTCCTTTTCACTGGATTATTCAAACCATTTACATTTCAGGAAACCACTCTAAAGTTACTATAATTCATTACTTAAGATAAGTTTAACTGTGCTGGCAACATCAACATAAAAAAGAGAACTATAAGAGAAACAAACAAAAACAATAATCACGTTTAGAACTGTTACATAAATGACTTCCAATTTCAGGGACTTACACTGCCCTTTTACCTTCATAAACCCTTTCTGTACAGGTGGAGAATCAGTCCTACATCATGTAGGGGCTCCCTTTTTGCAAACAGCAAACCATCCTTTATCTTTGAGCCAGTCATTCAATCTCTTTTCTTTTCATTATTGTTTTATTTACCATGGGGATTTAAAGGGTAACAGTCACTAAATAATCATAAAAATAATTTAAACCCCCATATTTATCTGCATGTTCATGTAAAGTAAAGGTGAGTTGGAGTGTTCGTATTGATAGTTAAATGATCGTCACTGGTGAGGAGGGGTGTGTGTATTTGCATGTGTATGTGTAGTGTATCTGTGTGGATCTGCAGCAGCAGCTGGGGACTCAGGTGTGAGTTTAATGTGTATGTGAAGATTTGTAACATGATATTACTAGTCAGTGTTGAAGTAAGTGAAAAGTGGAATAAAAAATCTTCATATACCTCAGTCTTTTTCGTTTGTATGTTTCATACTTGCGGTCTTTGAAAGTCCTTGAGCCTCAATCCTCATATCCTGGGCTACTTCAGCTTCACTGTTATAGAGGCATGCTCCGTTTTCCCAGTGAATCCTCATCTTTGCAGTATATGGCGTCTGGAAACGGACTTGTTTCTCCTTGAGAATCTTCTTGATGTCTCTGTATTCCTTCAGTTTGTTATTAACCTCGGTGGGAAAATCCTGTGCAAATGTGACCGTTTTACCTTTGTAAGTGATCTTCTTTGCCCAAGCCGCCTTGAGAATTTTGTCCTTAGTGTCATATCTTTGGAGGTTAACCAGAATGGATCTTGAGACATTTTCATCTCTTGGTTTCGGGCCAACTGACCGGTGAGCTCGCAGAATGAGCAAGTCGGTGTTCATGTCCAGTGTAAGTTCTGCCTTCAGAAAGTTTTCGATGAATGTTAGCATTGAGCTACCCTCCGTGCCTTCTTTAATGCCGTATATGCGTATGTTATTACAGCAGGACCTTCCTTCTAGGTCCGTTACCTGAGCTTGGAGGATTTTTTGTAATGTCTTTAGAGGGAACTCATGCTTTCTGACAACTGCTCCTCTTTCTGGTTCCTCTGTGTCAGTCCTGGAACCTTCTCCTCGAGACTTGAGGATTTCTGAGGACGTCTGTAATGTCTTGAGAGGGAAATGATGCTGACTGACTACAACTGCTTTTCTCTCTGGTTCCACTATTTCCCTCCTGGACACTTCTCCTCCAGACCTGAGGAACTCTGAGGATGTTTGTAATGCCTTTGGAGGTACATGATCCTGTCTGACTACAACTGCTCTTCTCTCTGGTTCCACTATTTCAATTCTGGATCGTTCTCCTCCAGACCTGAGGACATCTGAGGATGTTTTTAGAGGGAAATGATGCTGTCTGACAACAACTGCTCCTCTCTCTGGTTCCTCTGTGTCAGTCCTGGAACCATCTCATCCAGACCTGAGGATTTCTGAGGACGTTTGTAATGTCTTGAGAAGGAAATGATGCTGTCTGACTACAACTGCTCATCTCTCTGGTCACTCTGTGTCAGTCCTGGACCCTTCTCATCCAGACCTGAGGACATGTGAGGATGGCTTTAGAGGTACATGATCCTGTCTGACAACAACTGCTCCTCTCTCTGGTTCCACTATTTCCCTTCTGGACCCTTGTGGACCAATCTCCTTCCAGACCTGAGGAACTCTTTAATGTCTGTAGAGGTACATGATCCTGTCTGATTACAACTGCTCCTCTCTTTGGTTCCACTATTTCCCTCCTGGACCCTATCCACCGAACGTGCCTGTATTGGGACTGATTTTCTTCAGTACTTTTCCATCTAGACTGAAAATCAAAATTGCACCAGCAAACCAAAGTTCTCAGCTGGGCAGAGATGTAATAGTGTCGAAGACACGGGAGAGCTAGTCCACCTTTGATCTTTGGTAATTGAAGTGTTTGGAATCTAATCCTTGGCTTTTTCCCTTGCCAAATGTACCATGATAATAGTCTGTCCCAGTCATTAAATTGTTTATCTGTTATTTCGATTGGAAGTGTCTGAAACAAGTACAGTATTCTTGGTAAGATATTCATTTTAATAGACTCAATCCGAGACTCAAAACTTAATATTGGAATTAAATTCCACCTCCTAATGGCCTCATTTATTTTATGATTCAGTGGGTCAAAATTAAGATTATACAGTTTTGTTAGATCTTCGGGGATGTTTACACCTAAATATTTTATGTATTTCAGCTCCCAGTTTTGTTGAATACTAGAGTGTGATTGGGCTAGGTTTATAATTAAAACTAAGTAACTGAGTCATTGGAATGTTTACTTTTTAACCTGAGACTGAACTGAAAACATCTAAAAAAGATAATAACTTCAAAATTGTGCTGTCCGGGCATGACAAGTATACTAAAATGTCATCAGCGAAGAGGGAAATTTTGTGCTCTTGCCCTGACATTTTGATACCTTTAATGTTATTATCCTGTGTTATTCCCTGGCTTAGAGCTTCAATAAAGATGGCAAATAGCAAGGGGCTTATTGGGCACCCTTTCCTGGTCCCTCTTTGTAAATCGAATGACTTTGATATTGCTCCATTTGTTTTAATTCTAAAGTCTAGTGAAACCCAAAATTTTGTAAAACCTTGTGAAGAAACTCCCAATTAACCTGATCAAAGGCTTTTTCAGCATCAAGACTCAACATCACTACTTGGATTTTACTCTTAACAACATGTTCAATTAAATGCAATGTCCGCCGAATATTATCTTGACGTCTTTGACGTATAAAGCCTGTTTGATCTAAGCTAATTATTTTGGGAAGGATTATTTCAAGTCTTTTGGCCAATATATAAGTAAAGATCTTGTAGTCCTGGTTCAGAACACTTATGGGGTGATAACTTCCACAATCAAGTTTATCCTTGCCCTCTTTTGGAATTAGAGAAATCACTGCTTGAGGGAGGGGTTATTCCAGTCTTAAGCATGTGATTGTATGTGGCTTTCATCGTTGGGATCAGTAAGTCCTTCATCTCCTTATACCACTCACTGGGAAAACCATCAGGTCCTGCTGCTTTATTTGTTTTTATGTGCAATTGCTTTTTTAATTTCCTCATCTGAAATCTCACTGGTTAGAATCTTATTTTGATCTTCTTTTACTTTTTACTTTTTAAGTCATATTAAATTAAAAAGGTGTCCATTGTTGTTTCATTAATTTTTGGCTGTGAATATAAGTTTGATGTATATCTTTTAATTTGTGATAAACTAATTTAGTATGAGGGGCCTTAATTTTATGAATTGTGTTTTCAGCTTGTTGTTTTTTTAGTCTGTAAGAGAGTAATTTAGCTGATTGTCCCCCTGCCTCATAATATTTTTGTCTTAGAAAAATCAACTTTCTTTTAATTTCATCTGAATAGATTTCATTTAACTAATTCTTTTTCTTGTTAGTTTCTATTTTAACTCTTGGGTTCAGGGTACTCTTGTGTTCACTCTCTAAGGTTTTTAAATCTATCTGTAACTGATCAACCTTTTCTTTCCTTTTTCTTTTCAAATTAGAGCAGTATCCAATAATCTTCCCTCTCAGAACCACTTTACAAGCATCCCACAGTATCGGTGGAGATACTTCCCCGTTATCATTTTCTTCAAAATAATTTTAATGTCCTCCCTTATCTCCTGTCTCATTTGGTTTATGATCCCTGTGTTTAGTCTCCAAATGGTTTTCAGCTTTTCACAGTTTATCACAACTTTCATAAAAATTGGACTGTGGTCTGACAAGTCCATAATTCCAATATTACAATTCGTTACCCTACATAAGTCTTTTTGGAACACAAAAAAGTAGTCTAGCCTAGAATAAACCAAATGTGGGTGAGAAAAGAAAGTATAATCTCTTTTAGTTGGATTAAGATCTCTCCATTCATCTGAGTCCTAGCTCCTGAAGCATTAAGTTTATTTTCTTAGTTGTTCACTTTCCTCCTACATAGTATGGTTTGGAAGTATCTAGAGTAGAATGAAGCCTAACATTAAAATCCCCCCCACAAATTAGAATACCCTGGGTTTCTAAGATAAGTAAATCAAAAATTTGCTTAAAAAAATCCCATTCTCATCCTGGAGGTGCATAGACTTTCAAAAACGTAACCAAAATTCCTTGCAGGTAACCCTGGGTCAATACAAATCTGCCTTCATTATCTTTTTTCTGAAAAATGAAATCAAAATTTAACCTTTTAGTGATCAGGATAGCTACACCTCTTTTAGAGGCCTGACTACAAGAAGAAGAAAACACATTATATTTCCGTCTTTTAAGTTTTTCATGTTCCACATTTGTTAGATGGGTTTCCTGAAAGAAAGCTACATCAATACACTCTCTTTTTAACTTAGCCATCACTTTGCCTCGCTTAATGGATTTCCTAGACCATTTAAATTATAAGTTGTTATTTTAACTGGCTTTGTACACTGTATTGTATATGTTTGAGTAAATTCCGTGCCCCTTCACACCCATGCCAATAAAGAATGCTTACACCCCCTGAACTACAAGGAACAGTAGCACAACAACAGGTTAGAACAAAGAACATGAGAACATGACTTCCAATATTAAGGCTTCTTTAATAGCCTTAAGACTCCTATGTAATGAAAGTCTAGAGGAATAATCTCTTCCTCTTAACATTGAAAGAGGGCCCTCTCCAGCCCTTGAGCTGATATGCAGGTCCACAATGTCCAACAAAAGGTGTCCTGACTCCTAATCAGCCTTTCCTATGAGTTGCCTAGATATATAACCCTCATCAAAATTAGCAACATGACGAAGGAGTGAGCCTAGTAACCACATATTTGCAGGAGAAAAAAAAAAGGGTTTATATCCCTATCTCGGATATTTGTATCAAAACAACAGTACTTATCAGGTGTCTTTGCGTCGGAATGCATGGAACCGCTCCTTGAAGCCTTGCTTGGGATTGGTTTTCATCCTGTTGCCTCTCTTACTGGCATGTCGCCAGGTTAGCTGGCTGATCTGGTCCAGCAGGGACGTCGGTTTTTTCATCACGGCAACAGGTCTCTGACATATCCAGGGTCGCCTCCTCTGCTGAACTATACGTCACCATCCCATCCTCATAGAACACCCTTAATCTGGCTGGAAATGGGGTCTGAAACCTTATGTTTTTCTGCTTAAGTGCCGCCTTCACCTCAGCGTACTCCCTTTGCTTCCTTAGCAGCTCCGGGGCATAGTCATGGTCTACGTTGACCCTGTTGCCTTGAAATTCAAATCCCCTTTTCTGCCAAGCCTTTCGTCGAATGTCTGCCTTCATCCTGTAGCTGGAGAATTTGACCATGAGTGATCTTGGCGGAGCTCCGGCTGGAGGTCTCAGGGCAACAGCGCGGTGCGCTCTCTCCAGTGCAGTGGAGGCGGGGAGCTCCAAGCCTTTCAGCAGCAACTCTTCCACAAAAGCTACCACTGAATTCAACTCCTGAACTATCTCAGCTCTTTTAAAATTAGACTTAAATTTACATCTCCCTGAGGCTCCTCTTGCACGTTGTCCTTCATGTTGTTAGCATTGCTAGCTAGTAGCATTTCGCCGTCCTCATCTCCACCGTGCTCCTTACTTTGAATGGCACCCTATTTTAGGCATTTTACTATCGCCCATAAATTAACATAAGATTTAACTCGTTTTCAAAACAACTAGAGTAATAGTGGGTGCCTTACAACTTTCAATGTCGGGAGCCTAATGCTCTACGCTGCCATCATGTAGCCAGCCAGACCGGAAGTCCCTGTAATGTCTTTTAAAGGAATGATGCTTTCTGACTGCTCCTCTCTCTGATTACACTTCTTCACTCCTGGATACTTCTCCTCCAGACCTGAGAACTCTGAGGAAGTCTGTAATGTCTTTAGAGGGAAATGATGCTGTGGAACTCTGAATAAGGGTCAGGTACCAATGTGTAATTTCCATTTCCTGGTTTAAACCATTAAAACCATTTAAACCATACAAAACTCCTCCTTGAGAGGTTTATTTGTTATTGTGTGTACAAATAAATAATCAAGTGCATTAAAGAAATAGATAAAAACGGACAAGACAACAGTCAGAGGAGTGCATACAGAGAGTGGGGTAGGCTGAAGAAGCAGCCAGTAGATGGCGGTATGAAATTTTCTGTTCAGCTTCAGGCACATAAATGTAACTATTAGATCTCTATATGTTATCATTATTATGTTGTCTTTGGGTTGTTAGTAGTCCTCTTACTAAAGTTAGTTATCTTATTAATTTTTCTTCCCATTTCAGGCCTTTTAGGGCAGAACATGCATTTGTACATTGGCTGATTGTGTGTCCTTTACTCTTATTGCTACACGCACACACACAAATATATATAGAGTCCCTATCGGTCCCACAGCGCATTGTTATTCATTTAATTTATTTTGGTATCCACAGAAACGATTGGCTGAAAAGAAGAAGCCTTTCCATCTGTGTTATTTTGCACCAATAGCTAGTCCCTTCTGCCGTCAGCGCTGGCCTCTGTGGATTGGGTGCAGTCCGTAATAAGACTGTTTTGCATGTCAGAGGAACATTTTTTGTGCTGAATTTTCCATATTCCTCCCCCTGCTCCTCATTTACATACTTTTGAATGAGACCGCGCACTGTTTGCTCCACTGAGCACATTTTGTGTGCATTCTGTGTCATCTAGCGTGGATTTAACCTATGCTCCGGTAATCTGGTGCAGTCTTTTTTTATTTATTTTTTTGACAGATTTTTGAGGTAAAAAGGGTGCAAAAGGAGTGCTATTCTTTAGTATATCTGCCCCATTAGTTGGAGGACAGGCTGGTGAAGCTACCAGTATCACTGTCTTTGATTATATCCCTGCTGGCTCATAAACCAACATTCACCTAGTAGATAGTCTTTGTCCGCCTGTGTTTCCATTATTATCTGTCATTGGTAGTCTACCTACTCGTTCAATTGCATTTATTCCCCATTTCAGGTCTGTACCTACCAGGCTTACTATGGGAATCATCCAGTTTTCAACATCACCTTGAGAAGCACGGAAAAAGTAAAACGTGCAGTAAAACTTTGACAATTATTTTCTAGAATACATTCTTTTAAGTTGATTAATTTGCACATTACAAAACAAATAAGAACAATGAAATATAATTTCAAAAAGACACCATGCAGGGAAGGTTACAAGCCAAAAAGGCTTATCAAGACACCTTCCCCTGATACAATTTGACCATCTTCTTATTGTTAGGCAGCAAGGAGGCAGGGGAGGCATTAACTCACAGATAGCTACATATTTACATGACATAAAGCGTTTCAGTCAGATCCAAGTTCTGTTGCACGTCTTTATATAAACAATGACCTTCATTCACAGGTTCTTTCTTAAATTTTTCTCAACCCATCTTTATGTCTGGCATCCATTCAATTGTGCTGTTGTACAGTGTCTATGTCTAAAGTTTCACTTTTCTCCCTGTGCACTAACACAAAATACATTCATTTATAATACTGTCCTTCCTGTGAATAAACCACTTGAAGGCTTCTACCACAGCTCCTGAATATGTACTGTGCTGCTCCGTGAAATACATCTCAATCTCAGCAGGTCTTCATCTGGTTGAAAAAAAGGTTAAGTAATGCGGAAATGAAAACACTGTAGACAAGTTTAAAGCGTTGATTTTAATGAACAGAATAAATATGGTGGGGGCATTAAGATTAAGGACAACTCATTTTTAACCTTTGTAACAACAAGAACACACACACTAGAAAATTACAAACAACAACAACAACAACACACACACTAGAACTAGAACAGAGTAAGAACTTTTTTAGAACTATGCACAGTGGAAAGATTTAATGATTTAAATGTAGTGCCTCAACAATCTCTTCCATCCCAGTCAGTAGGAAATGGCCCTCCCCAAAAGACCCATTCTTGCACCGGGGGCAGGTCGGGGACGTGCAGACCCACTGCTCCACACAGACCTGGCAGCCAACAAGTCTGCATCAGCAGGGTGCCACAATGGGTCGTGAGATGACATCTGAAAAGAGAGAAACACACAAAATTGAACATCAATTTTGTTTTTTTTATTTAGTAGTTAAGAGTAGAGGATAAGAAACAAGAAACATAGGTTAATTCATAGAGGTTAAGGATAATATCCTTTTTTAGAAAGCAAAGAGAGATTAAAAGTACTTTAAAGCACTAATTTGACCAAGTGGAAGCAGTGTTAAACAGTGAACATTTGCTGCACTAGCCATGCAAACAGGAAGCTGATAAATGAATAAATCACAGTAAATGGACTTGCACTTGTGTAGTGCTTTTCTAATCAGGGCTGAATACTCAAAGAGCTTATTGTCTTGTAATTTTTTGTATTTTTTGAAAAGCAATGTCCCTTTCGGATACAACTTAATTTCCGCACCTCAATTGTTGTCGGTAAAATGATCACTGCTAATCCATTTTCTTAGTAGAATTAAAGAACAATTTGAACAAGTGGGAGGGAGGATAGGGCTTGCTCCATTTCTTCTCATATCAGGAAAAAACACGCATTTAGTGTATATGTTTACACAAACCTAAACAAATATGTATATCATGTAGATGGTCCAATCATGTCCAATTGACAGAGATTACAGCATTTATATAGTCTGTCTATTTTGACCAAATCCTGATAAAAGACTCCCATTGACCCTTGAAAGTAAATGACAGCTTCTCCAGAATGTAAATATCCTGAATAATAATGCTCCATTCTTCAATTGTGGGTGCCTCAAGTTTCAACCATTTTCTAGTCATAGTCCTTTTGCTTGCTGCCAGCAGCTTTTCATCTTGTCCAGTTATCAAATGAAATGTCTCCCAAATACAGGGTTTCAAACTTACAGGGAATTTTCCCCCTAAAGATGTTATTTAAATGTTTGCTCTCAAAGCAGTTTTACACCACAGCTCACAACATTCACCCCACATTCTCACACTATATTAACTGTATTACATTAACTGCTGGGGTTCCATCCCACAATCTTCTGATTGTGAGATGACCGACTCTACCTTCTGAGCCACACTTGCATCCATTTGATAAAGTCACATGAAGAATACAATAGAATAACAAAGTAGATGTAGGACTACCAGTGTTTGTATCTGGGTTTGTGATGCTGCACAATCTAAGTTCACTTCTCTTTTAAAACCATCTGAGGAAGGAGCTGTGCCTTGTTGAAATTAAACATATTACAACAAGCAAGTACTTCAGTGTTTGGTAGATTATATATTTTTTATAACAATGGTTCTATGCAATAAAACTTAAACCATTTTCATCATCTGAGGCAATCTAAATGCAGAGAGATATTAAAACATTCTGCAACCACAGTCTGAGACTGAACTCTGTTCTCCGAGATGATGCAGCTGGCCCCCACAGAATGGGGTTTAACAGAGACTAACTCCAGAATTTGAACATTTGTGGGATCAACTTGGGTGTGCTGTTGGTGCCAGAGTGACCAACACAACCACGTTGGCTGACTTTCAATAAATGCTGGTTGAAGAATGGGATGCCATCCCACAGCAGTGTGTGACCAGCATGAGAAGGAGGTGTCAGGCTGTTTTTGCTGTGTATGGTCCTTTAATATATTGTTAAATGGCCAATTACAGACAACAAGCAGCAACCCATATACCCAGTACTGCTGCTCATCCAAGAAATGCCCTGTCCTCTCAAATGCTGTTCCATTTAAAAGGGAACTACACAGACTGGTCTATGATGCATTCAAGAAACATTGTGTTAACAAAGAAATTATCTAGCAAACAAATTTACACGTTTCTGTTATTTTTGTGCTAGGTTTATATGTCATTGGCATTATTACAGGACTGTACACATGGGCGGCAAGAGAACAAGAATGTAATATGTAAAAAGCAATAACCTTTGTTAAAATTCACTTAAGCAGAAGTAAAGTTGCTTTTCTACAAATCAGTGTAAGTAAAACTAATACATTTAAAGCTGATTCAAAATACAGAGTAGTTACTTCTTTCTTGAAGGGGCTGTATACTAAAATATATAGTTTTAATGTGCAATACATACTAATAATAAAACAAAAATCAAAAAGGTTCATCACTTACTCTTACAGAGAAAGACAGAGAAAGAGAAGGAGGGGAGCATGGCCATGCTAATAAAGTCTGGGATAAATACAGACACATTTGATGGTATGTTTGTTTGTGTAAGTTTTGATACATACAGTTGCTAGAAAAAAGTATGTGAACCATTTGACATTTCTTGGATTTCTGCATAAATTGGTCATCAAATGTGTTCTGATCTTCATCAAAGTCACAACAATAGACAAACACAGTCTGCTTAAACTAATACTGCACAAAAAATGATATGTTTTCATGTTTTTATTGAACAAAACATGTAAACATTCACAGTGCAGAGGCGAAACCCCTAGGCTAATGACTTCTCCAAGAACTAATTAAAGCCAGGAGTCAGCCAACCTGGAGTCCAATCAATGTGATGAGATTGGATATGTTAGTTAAAGCTGCCCTGCCCTATATAAAAAAAACACACCCCAGTAGGAGCAGCAGTTAGGAGGCTAAGTAGTTATCAGGGGCGGATCTAGAAAAATATTCATGGGGTGGCAAAGGGGTGGCAGGAGATTTTTTAGGGGTGGCACCCTGTGGCAAAGTGTATTTGTTGATTTAATTGATACTTAAATGGAAAGTCTCAAATTAAGTTATGTTAACTCAGTAAAATATGGCTCCCTCCATTGTAGCACATAAGCTATTAATCAAAATATACATGGTGGAAGACAATAAACGAATTATAACCAAATGACTAAAATATGCCGCTTTACAACAAAATACTACTTTTTACACTATTACACCAGCAGCAGGCATCAAGTCTATGCTAAGGCTGATACAATAAGTGTATTAATTACAAATAATTTTCACTGGTTTTTGTCAGTGTTACATACACTGCCTAGCCAAAAAAAAAAGTTGCCACCAAAAAAAAGGTCACACACTCTAATATTTCGTTGGACGGCCTTTAGCTTTATTTACAGCACGCATTCACTGTGGCAATGTTTGGATAAGCTTCTGCAATATCACAAGATTTATTTCCATCCAGTGTTGCATTAATTTTAATATTGTTGATGGGAGAGTCTGACCACTGCACAAAGCCTTCTCCAGCACATCCCAAAGATTCTCAATGGGGTCTGGACTCTGTGGGGGCAAATCCATGTGTGAAAATGATGTTTCATGGTCCCCGAACCACTCTTTCACAATTTGAGCCCAATGAATCCTGGCACTGTCATCTTGGAATATGCCCGTGCCACATTAGGGAAGAAAAAATCCATTGTTTAAAAATGAGAAGTTACTCATTGCATCAGCTGGGGTTAAATAACTTGTTGTCAGCTGAAAGATAATCACCTATCCAATAGGAGGCTCATACCTACTTGCTTAGTTAAATCCAGGTGGCGCCTTTTTTTTTTTGGTCATCAACTATCAATCATTAGTCCAACTTGAGTGCAACAATCAGTTTATTTACAAACTTTATTATCATATATCCAGAATAAATTAACTACTGTCAAAGCTTTAATACATGAAAAGAAAAGTAGCTGATAACTGAAAATGTGGATGCATCTAAAAGTAATCAGATCTGACATGAGCACAGAGACCACTGTCTTTGAGTCCGGTCTTCTTTATCACAGCACTAACCAGCTGAAATAAAAACAGTGTTCAGGTCAGGAGAAATATCAGCCAGGGAAAACAAAAGTAACATATTTGAATTGTGAGGATCCAGCCATGAAGGATTTTTGTACCAGTCTGGAACCTTCTTCAGCCTCCTCCCAGAGGGTTCTTGGGTAAACAGTCCTGTTTCAGCTGAGCTGGCCCCTCACACCTGGATTTGGATGTCTATAAAAAGATTTACATTTAAATAGCGCATTACTGATTAAAATATATATGAACTACTAATAACACCATGTGAAGCTGTCACTGATAAGACATGTTTAACCCTCAGGTTGGATTACAGCACACACAATAACATTTTGGAGTTTTAACCTCAGATGCCATAATAGTTTTAAATCACATTGTACAAAGAAAACATTCCTCTGAATCACAGATTTTCTACTGAAATCCACTAAAGCAAACACTTTTATTATAATGATTTTTCCCTTGTTGTTCACTCAGTATCACCTTAATCTTTAGTGAGAGAAAAATGACATTGTCATCATTCCTGTTCCTTACATAAAATTCTAATTTTTACAGTAATGTATATATTTATATTAATAATGGTCTTTATATTAAATGCTGAGTGTGTAAATGGCTGTTGTTTTCCCACTTACTGTCTGATTCCACTGCCTGCAGCGTGAGCCTCTTAAGAGTGGAATCCAGATTTCTGTTTTTAAGAAAGTGATTCAATTAAATTTATGTATAAAGATATTTTAGATAAAAAGTTACACTGCTTCAGCAGTAAAGCAGAGAATGATGGAGTATTAGCAAAATAAAAATTTTGACATTAAAGTTGTAATATTGAAAGATTAAAGTAATATATTTATGGGAATGAAGTCTTAAATGTTTTAGATTAAAGTGGTGAATTTACAATGTTGACGTTATGACATTATGAGATGTCAAGATACATTATAAGAGTAAAGTTTTAATGTACGTCCATGGTCAAATGAAGATTTATTTTGAAGACTTTATATATGCCTATAGGCCATATTTAGTTAGGCATTTGCTTTCAAATAATGTTTGAAATAATCTACAGAGAGTATGAACATGTTCTGTCAGATCCATACTCATTATGTGGTATTTTTGGCTTACTGCAAGCATGCAAACATTGGACAATCAGAATAAAACTTATACAGAGAAGCAGGGTTCTATCTATAAGCTTTATACAGCTATATCGGAGAGGCTGGTTCAACTTAAAGCTGTATACAGCTATATACAGAGAAGCAGGTTCAACCTTTAAGCTGTATATAGAAAAGCAGGATTCTATCTATGAGCCTAATAAAGCTATATACAGAGAAGCACGGCTCTATCTATAAGCTGTATACAGCTATATACAGAGAAGCAGGTTCATATTAAGCTGTATTAAGTTATATCCAGAGAAGAAGGGTTTACCTTAAGCTGTATACAGAGAAGCAGGTTTAACTTTAAGCTGTATACAGCTAAAAACAGAGAAGAAGGGTTCAAACTTTAAGCTGTATACAGTTAAATACAGAGAAGAATGGTTTCACTTAAAGCTGTATACAGTTATATATACAGAGAAGCAGGTTCAACTTTAAGCTGTATACAGTTAAATACAGAGAAGCAGGTTCAACTTTAAGCTGTATACAGTTAAATACAGAGAAGCAGTTTCAACTTTAAGCTTGTATACAGTTACATTCAGACAAGAAGGATTCCACTTTAAGGTGTATACAGTTATATACAGAGAAAAAGGGTTCAACTTTAAGCTGTATACTAGGGATGTAACGGTATCAAAATCTCACGGTACGATATAGTCATGGTATTAAGGCCATGGTATGGTATTATTGCGAAGTCAAAAAAAAAGAGATGACTTGGAAAAAAATGTCATAGTATGGAAAATTAAGTGCCAGGAATGTTCAGGATAAAACACACTAACTGTAATTAAACACAAACAATGGTCTGGCAGTGTCTGCAAACAGTTTTTTGCATGTCCGTCCTGCTTACTCCTCGATCGTTTTTGTTGACCGCAAAACCAAAATGCGTCAATACTTCTGATTTAAACTTCGCAGAAGGTTAATTTTTCGGCTCTGCTCCCCCTCCATGCTTTCTGCCATGTCTTCCTATACTGCACAGGGGATCATGGGAGATGTGGTTTGCTTCTCAAACCGGCCCACTCAATAGTGCTAGAAAAAACTACACAAGCGGGAGTACTCCAGGTTCTTCTTCTCCTATTTATTTCCAGCAGCGTAGACGCTGCAAGGCGTATTACTGCCCTGCGAGTTCTTGTTTGATACCGTCACGTGCCACGGTATTGCGAGAATTTTGAAACGGCGATATTGCGATATTTACAATATTGTTACATCCCTACTGTATACAGATGCAGAGAAGCAGGTTCAACCTTCAGCTGTATACAGCTATATACAGAGAAGCAGGTTCATCTTTAAGGTTTCTAATGCTGTATACAGAGAAGCAGGTTCATCTTTAAGGTTTCTAATGCTGTATACAGACAAGCAGGTTCAACTTTAAGCTGTATACAGTTATATACAGAGAAGCAGGTTCATCTTTAAGCTGTATGCAGTTATATACAGAGAGGAACGGTTCAACTTTAAGCTGTAAACAGGTATATACTTGGAATAAGGTTCAACTTTAAGCTGTATACAGTTACATGCAGAGAAGCAGGTTCAACTTTAATCTGTATACAGCTATATACCGGGAAGCAGGTTCAACTTTAAGCTGTATACAGTTATATACCGAGACGCAGGTTCAACTTTCAGCTGTATACAGTTATATACAGAGAAGCAGGTTCAACTTTAAGCAATATATGTCTATATGCACAGAGGCAGGGTTCTATCTATAAGCTGTATACATCTATATACAGAGAAGCAGGTTCAACTTTAAGTTGTATGGAGGTACATACAGACAGGAAGGGTTCAAATTAAGCTCAATACAGTTATGTACAGGAAGAAGAGTTCAATTTAAGCCATATACAGTTATTTACAGAGAAGAGGTTTCAACTTAAGCAGTTACATACAGAGAAGTAGGTTCAAATTTAAGCTATATACAGCTATAGACAGAGAAGCAGGTTCAACTTTAAGCTGTATACAGTTATATACAGAGAAGAAGAGTTCCACTTAAAGCTGTATACAGTTATATACAGAGAAGCAGGTTCAACTTTAAGCTGTATACAGTTATATACAGAGAAGCAGGTTCAACTTTAAGCTGTATACAGCTATATACAGAGAAGCAGGTTCAACTTTAAGCTGTATACAGTTATATACAGAGAAGCAGGTTCAACTTTAGGCTGTATACAGCTATATATAGAGAGAAGCAGGTTCAACTTTAAGCTCTAAGTTATATACAGAGAAGCAGGTTCAACCATTTGCAGAGAAGCAGGTACAAATATAGGTTGTATACAGTTATATACAGAGAAGCAGGTTCAACTTTCAGCTTTATACACCTATTTACCGAGAAGCAGGTTCATCTTTAAGCTGTATACCGCTATTTAAAAAGAAGCAGGTTAAGTGTTAAGGTATATACAGTTATATACAGAGAAGCAGGTTCAACTTTACGCTGTATACCGCTATTTAAAAAGAAGCAGGTTAAGTGTTATTGTATATACAGTTACATACAGAGAAGCAGGTTCAACTTTATGCTATACACATGTTTTGCAAGAGCAAAACACGGTGTAGTTCATATAGACCAATTTCAATTTGGAATCAGGATTATAAACTGTATGCTTCAATTATGTCTAAGAGGCTAGATTCCTTTGTTTCTGATCTAACTGACAGTGATCAGACTGGAATCGTTTGAGGTCGCCAAGTACAAGATAACATTAGACGCTCTCTCCATGTAATACAAAATCTAAGAGAAACTAAAACAAGTGCTGTGCTAGCCAGTCTTGATGCTGAGAAAGCTTTTGACTGTGTTAGTTGGGAGTATTTATTTCTGGTTTTGGAGCGAAAAATCCATCAATACTATTAAAACATTATATACTGCTCCTACAGCAAGAATCAAAATAAATGGCCGTCTCACTGATCGGATCAGATTAGAAAGATCCACTCGTCAGGGATGTCCCCTCTCGCCAACTCTTTTTACACTCTACATTGAACCTCTAGCACAAGCAATAAGAGAAGATTCTAATATTCAAGGAATTATGCATAATAACAGAGAACACAAGATAGCGTTATACGCAGATGATATTCTGCTTTATATTAAAAACCCAAATGTCTGCCTACCTGTCCTTTTTAGATCTCCTTGAGGTATTTGGTACATATTCAGGTTATAAACTCAACATTCAAAAAACACAGTTATTAGCATTTTCCTACAGTCCATCGACTGAGCTTAGACGGAGGCTTCCCATTGATTGGTCTCAAACAGCAATCAGATATTTAGGAGTGTGGTTGACATATTGTCCCAGTGACCTGTATAGACAAAAACTATGAAACTGTTAACAAGAAAATTAAGGAAGATCTTAGTAATTGGTCTACATCATTACTTAGCTTTAGTGCAAGAATTGATGTTATAAAAATGTCCATTTTACCTAGGCTGTTATATCTGTTTATGTCACTACCAATTAAAGTCCCGAACAAACAATTCGATGAATGGGATAAGCAAATTTCTAGATTTATTTGGAACGGCAGAAAACCAAGAATAAAATATAGCACATTAATGATCAGGAAAGAAAAAGGTGGGATGTCTCTCCCCAACCTGAAGGATTATTATTATGCTGCTCAGTTAAAAACTGTAATTTTTTGGTGTGAAAGTGGATATGAAGCAAAATGGAAGGAGATGGAGAGTGAATTTAAAGGTATCCCAATTCCAGCAATGATTGGAGACCATAAGCTAATGTTAACCGACCAGAACCAATTGAACCAGTATATCTCCTTCACTCTGCATGTCTGGTTTGACATCATAAAACAATTACATCTATGGACGCAAATAAAACAGCTGAGATGGGTGGCCTACGATACAGAATTTAAACCAAACAGTATGGATTGTGGGTTTAAGTGTTGGACAAATAGAGGTATTACTGCTTACTGTAAAATAATGGAAAAGAATACATTGCAAACTTTTCAAACACTTAGAGAAAAATATGACTTGGAAAACTCGGACTTTTTTAGATTTTTGCAACTAAGAAATTATATCTTCAAAATAGTTAAAGAAAATGAGGCAAATAAAGAACTTATAATACAGTTAACTATTAAAGCTTTTAAAGGCACTTCTAATTCAATTATTTCCAAACTTTATCAAGGGATCACAAACGGTAGGGGACATACCACAAATTATATAAAAACAATATGGGAGAAAGAATTAAATGAATCAATTACAGGTCAACATTTGGAAAATATGTGTGAAACCATATTCACAACCTCCTGTTCTATGTACTGGCGTGAGTTTTGTTGGAAAAACCATGTTCACTATTTTATTACTCCTAAATTACAGAGATATCGCAGAGCTGAGGCATGTAAATGTTGGAGAAATTGTGGATGTGATGAGGCAGATCACCTACATATTTTCTGGATATGCATTAAGGTACAACTGTTTTGGAAAGGCATCTGGACAATTATGCTACAGATTCTTGGACAGTTGTTCCCCTTGAGTTTTACATCACTTTATTTAGGTGATTTGCCTGAAGAAATAAAAGGATCTGATAGATAATTGTGGAAAATATTTACAGTAGCAGCAAAAAAGGCCATAACCTGTAAATGGTTACAGATAGATCCCCCCACAACAGATAATTGGATTGATATTATTAAGGAAATTCATGAATTGGAAAGGCTGACTGTCTTATTGAGACGGAAAAAAGACTTATACATTAAAAGGTGGGCTAAATGGAAACTATACTTGAAAGAATAAATAGCATCCCTGTTGGTCTGCCTTAGACACTCATACTGTTGTAATACATGTAACACTCCTTTACGATAAACTCTGATTACTTTACAGTTGAAAGTGTTAAAATCCTCATATAACTCGTATTGAAATCCATATTTTTGATATTTATGATTGGCAATGTCATTTGGTGTTGTTATTGATGTTATGTGTTGTTTGAAAAACAATAAAATTTAAGTATAAAAAAGAAATACTGGAACCAGAGAGCGAAGCAGCTGTAGTCAGTGAGCATTATTTCCCTCTCAAGACATTACAGACATCGTCAAAAATCCTCAGGTCTGGAGGAGAAGGGTCCAGGACTGACAGAGAGGAACCAGAGAGAGGAGCAGTTGTTGTCAGACAGCATAATTTCCCTCTCAAGACATTAAAGGCGTCCTCAGAAAACCTCAGGTCTGGAGCAGAAGGGTCCAGGACTGACACAGAGGAATCAGAGAGAGGAGCAATTGTAGTCACATTGCATAATTTCCCTCTCAGGACATTAAAGACGTCCTCAGAGCTCGTCAGGTCTGGAGGAGAAAGGTCAAGGACTGACAAAGAGGAACAAAGAGAGGAACAGTTGTAGTCAGACAGCATCATTTCCCTCTAAAGATATTAAAGTGTTCCTCAGGTCTGGAGGAGAAGGTTCCAGGAAGGAAATAATGGAACCAGAGAGAGGAGCAGTTGTAATCAGACAGCATCATTTCCCTCTAAAGACATTACAGATTCCCAAGGAATCCTCAGGTCTGGAGGAGAAGGTTCCAGGACTGACACAGAGGAACCAGAGAGAGGTTTCAGTCACACAGCATCATTTCCCTCTAAAGACATCCTCAGATGCCCTTAGGTCTGGAGGAGAAGGATCCAGGAGGGAAATAGTGGAACCAGAGAGAGGAGCAGTTGTAGTCAGACAGCATCATTTCCCTCTAAAGACATTACAGAGTTCCTCAGGTCTGGAGGAGAAGGGTCCAGGAGGGAAATAGTGGAACCAGAGAGAGGAGCAGTTGTAGTCAGACAGCATCATTTCCCTCTAAAGACATCCTCAGAGTTCCTCAGGTCTGGAGGAGAAGGGTCAAGGACTGACACAGTGGAATTAATGAGAGGAGCAGTTGTAGTCAGACAGCATCATTTCCCTCTAAAGACATCCTCAGAGTTCCTCAGGTCTGGAGGAGAAGGGTCCAGGACTGACACAGAGGAACCAGAGAGAGGAGCAGTTGTAGTCAGACAGCATCATTTCCCTCTAAAGACATTACAGACGTCCTCAGAGTTCCTCAGGTCTGGAGGAGAAGGGTCCAGGACTGACACAGAGGAACCAGAGAGAGGAGCAGTTGTAGTCAGACAGCATCATTTCCCTCTAAAGACATCCTCAGAGTTCCTCAGGTCTGGAAGAGAAGGGTCCAGGAGGGAAAAGTGGAACCAGAGAGAGGAGCAGTTGTAGTCAGACAGCATCATTTCCCTCTAAAGACATTACAGACGTCCTCAGAGTTCCTCAGGTCTGGAGGAGAAGGTTCCAGGACTGACACAGAGGAACCAGAGAGAGGAGCAGTTGTAGTCAGACAGCATCATTTCCCTCTAAAGACATCCTCAGAGTTCCTCAGGTCTGGAGGAGAAGTGTTAGAGAGGGAAATAGTGGAACCAGAGAGGAGCAGTTGTAGTCAGACAGCATCATTTCCCTCTAAAGACATTACAGACTTCCTCAGAGTTCCTCAGGTCTGGAGGAGAAGTGTCCAGGAGTGAAAAAGTGGAACCAGAGAGAGGAGCAGTTGTAGTCAGACAGCATCATTTCCCTCTTAAGCAGGGCTGCACAGTGCGACATAGATGTCGCAAATGCTACAAGAAAACTGGTCTGTGCTAACAGGTTTTCACTCCTCATTGCACAGGTGCTATGATAAAGTGACAGAGGTGTCTGAATGCCAGACATGCAGATAAGACTTTAGGTTTGACTTGCTGCCCCAAAAACTTTATTCCACTTTGATTTGAGATTTGAATTTCATGCCTAGTCCATTTATTTCTTATTTCAGAGAGAGCCTGGCTGTTTATAGAGAACTTCCTGGCTGTATATATAGAGAGAGCCTGGCTGTACATAGAGAGAGCCTGGCTGTCGACAGAGAGGGCCTGGCTGTAGTTAGAGAGAGCCTGGCTGTATATATAGAGAGCCTGGCTCTATTGGAGAGAGCTGCCTGGCTGTATATAGAGAGAGCCTGGCCGTATGTTATTTTTTCTGCCTTTCAAAAATGACAACAATGCATTCAAACACAAAGTAAAACCCCAACGCTGTTGATTGTTCAACAGGTGGTGTGTTTTTAAAACCAAGATGTAAAACTTACATAGCCATGTGGAGAAAAGGGATCCTTCAGTGAAGGAAACAGTCTAACAATTCCAAGGGCATACTTCTTTTTCTGCTTACGGGAGAGAATCCTGCTATAATAACAAGACTGTCCATTTCAAATTATTCTTATCAATTTAGCTAGTAACGACAGACAACATCTCATCACAAGACCACAGTCATGTTGAATTCAGAGTACAGAAAAACTGATATTAAACCTTAGAATTTTTTAGACCCCCTTCATGCATTAACTATCAAGTCTTATAGTTTTAACCCATTACATTAAAAACATTGTTATGAATGTTTTGTGCCGATAGAAAGACAAAAATTCGACAACAAATAAAAGAAAATTCAAGTTGTATTTCCTATTGTCATATGTAAACTAGGCTTTCTTGGAGAATTTTGAGATTAGACTGAAAAAAAACTTAAATCATAAGGTAGCTGAGTCTATTTTTTTTTTTTATTACGCAGCCTAAAGGCAGTTATACCACTATCTAGAATTACTTATTCATTTGTTTTGCACTGCAGTTCAAAATAAAATGTAGAATTGCAAACCTTTGGGTCTGAAGAAAAAAAAGTTGTAATTGCCTGTTTCAGAATAATTATGCAATGCTTTAATTCTGATTTTTAAAGCATTTTAAAGCCTACAACCTCTTAAGGTTACTATAGAAATAAAAACAAAATCAAGACCATATAGTCTTGCATTTAAGACTTTTAGTACTTTTAAAAGTTTTCATTTTGACTTAATTGATTTAAATATTTTTAAGACCCCTCGGACACCACGTAGTTAAGCAGGTTTTCTGGAAACAGTTGGTTGGCTGAGTTGAAAGACCATCAGTTTTAGTTTCAAAATGCCAGCCTGAATTATCTCTTCTTTTCCTATAGCAAGATACTCTGAAGCTAACATACTATTTAAAAAGTTACCTTTACCAAATGCTGGCTATCTTTCTGCCTTTATATTTCTTTGCCATGGTGAATATAAGAAACTGAGCTTCATTGATGACACCTTTCTCCTTTACCATGCACAAGTTACTTTGTGGAATTAAAATTTGAGCAAATGGAACTGATTCTGACAAGTTCCTCTAAAACCAAAACCTGAAGTTTTCTATATAATCTCAACTTAGATTTAGAATTCGCTAAAGCTGCTTTCTCCATGACAAGACCATACTCTGAAAATCCTACGGCAAAGAATCTAAATACCCCACTAAACACTTACCCGTGTCTTTCAGTCATATGACTAGCCAGGATGTTGACAAGCTGTCTCCGGGTGCGGTGCTTCAGGGAGTTTTCTGACTTGTACTCTTCAAGGATGTCCTCACCTCCAGGTTTTCCAAGCAAAGCATTTTCTACCATCTACTCACATAAAAGGAAAGAAGTTTTCAGTGTTCAGCGCTGTCATTAGAAAAAATTGAATCAATTAAATAACAATAAACCACAAATTGTCTGTTGACATCCAGGAGGACATTTATTCACCCTAGACAATTTTTTAATCTGAAATGATTTTAAAACTGTAAGACACCACAGACTTCAGGACAATTTCAAAAGATTTTTCATCTTTAATCCTCTAAACGCACACACTAGACGACTCAGCCAGACTGTCAGATCACTGGAGACCACACACCTGCCGGCCTGCCTACGACCTCAATTCAGAATTTACAAACAGAATACATTTTTTTTACTCATGAATATTTTTATTGGTTTTATAACAATAAGAACGTCACAAAAACTTCAGTATGTAAGGAGAAAACATATAAAGATCCCCACCCCTTCCCCTAACCCTCTACAGACTCCATCACCGGATATAAACCAAGACCACTCTACTTAATATTACGTCCTGGAGACTGAACCACACAGTACACTAAATAATGCTGGAAGTCAGGTTACTTATCATGACATCAAAGGAAAAAACAAGAGATAATCTCTGAGATAGGATACAATACAGATAAAGAAAGGACTAAGCAGAGTGGTGCCAGAAAAAGTACTTCATATCAGGAAATGTATGTAATGATGAATGTTTTCACAAAAATTCAATGTATAAGAAGAGATAAGCAAAAATAAGGAGATTGATACTACTAAATTGATGGAAGATTTTGAATGTGATCCAGAAAAGGTTGCCATACCCTTTCAAATTTTGTATTGCCCCCAGTGATCAAGTAGTAAATTTTTTTGAGGTCTAAACAGGACATGATATCCCTCAACCACTGAGAGTGAATGGGCAGGGCAGCGTCTCTTCATCTAAGCTATACTACACGCCTGGCCAATAGAGAGGCAAAGGACACACAGCGACTTTTGGCTGGGGTCAGGTGTACATCACCATCTCCAGTAGTGCCAAAAAGGGCTACTAGAGGGTTGGGTTTCAGAGTTACATTAAGAATTTTTGATAAGGTTTGAAAAACCTCTCCAAACTTTTTCGAGACTGGGACACATCCAGAACATGTGGATAAGGGTAGCCTCACTTCTTTTACATTTATCATAGACCTCAGGGTAAAAATGAGAAAGTCTGGATTTAGATATATGGGCTCTTTGCACAACTTTAAACTGCAGGAGGCAGTGGCGGGCACAAAAAGATGATGACTTTATAAGTCTTAGTATAGTTTCCCACACCTCATCAGATAGCTGCAGATTTAGGTCCTGTTCCCAGGCCGCGTTAATTCCAAGCAGAATACATTTTTTACACAAGAATGGCCTAATCCTGTCAACTGCTATACCAGTTTCATTAAAAATGTCAAGGTCAGCTACATTGGTTAAAATTAGTTCCAGAACAATATGCTGACCACAATAAACTTAGAACAATATTTACCTTCATCAGAAATGCTGTCTCACACTGTTAGGCACAAATCTGGCTTGGTCTGCATCAGGTCAAGGAGGATGTCTTCCTCCACTGCTGTGTTGGTTTCATCAAAAATGTGAAGTTCAGCTTCACCAGGAAGTCCAAACTTGTTTTTGACTACAAGGAGAAAGCATTTAATGATATAAAGATATCTGGGCAAAGATTTAAAACAGTTTTTAATCCCTAAAATGAATCTGAATTACAGGGTCCGACATTAACGGTTGCCCGAATGCCCGGGGCAACTTCAAAAAGCCGACGGCCAAGCAAAACTTGTAAGGACTTGCCCGATCGGGCAAGCACAACTCTGAGCTTTTCTATTCATTAATTTATTATTTTCCTCTCTCATTTCTGTTACTACAGAGCCCCCCGAGTAGCCAGATGTGGCGTGTCGCTGCCTCCATTGGCTGAGCGTGTCTGCTGACGTGTGCAGACAGCAAACTTTAACTAAAAACCTTTATGAAGGTAAACACTGTCATCAGCAATGATTCATGGTAGTTCACATAAAGAAGACAGGCTTTAACTTCCAAATTTAAACATTTATTATTTTGAATCCGTATTTTATTACCGTCTGATGCGCTTGATGGAGGAGCGTGTGTAAGAGTAGAGAGCAGAGGAAGTCCGCCGGTGGTGCGTCTCTTCAGTTTCCTCATTCATTGAGGTCTGCTGTTGTGTTTAATCTGAAGCTTCTCATTGCCTCGTTTTAATTTTTTCTCCAGCCAACTATGCTCTCTCACACCCATATTTTATGACAATTATGTCGATGCGCGTCATCAACAAGCATAACACACACAGATCACACGTGGAGATAACGTCATATCTAGTGAAATTTGTCCAAACGTGGGTGTTTAATTGGATCTTTAATGTACTAATGATCATAAATATTGTCAAAAGAGCAGAAATATAAAACCAAAGCTTCAGAATGAGGCAGGGTGAAACCATGTGTCTGGAGAGCCGCAGGTGTGAGGTAGGGCTGGTTTTAGTCATTTGGAGGCCCAGGGCAAAGACCAATATAAGGCCCTTACCCTTTTACTAAAGAATTAATAATGAGTGGTAAAAAAATTAGAAAGCATCTCTTTTATGTTAATAAAGCCACAGAACTACAGTAAATGCCCCAATGTGAGATATAAATACCCAAATAGCCAACCATCATTCATCATTTTCTTTGAAAAGCATCTCAGAGCTCAAACTCAGCTCATTCTAATATCTTAAAAAAATCTTTAGGCCAGGTGGAACTTTCATAACGCTGGTGTTGGGCCAAAGATTGGTATCTCCAAAATGATCACTTTTCAGGGAATGAAAAGTTTATAATTTATAAAAAATGATATAAATATGATTTATAAAAACAAATTAAAATCATGAAAAATTGAGATACAAGGTTTTAACCTGATGTCAGTGATAAATAAAATAAATATCTGCTCATTATCAGTGACAGATTGGTTCTTCTGACTCTACAAAGACATTTGTATCCATTTAACCTCATAATTATCCACCAATCCCCTGTTTTATTTTATTTCAACGACAGATTAACTGATCTATTATCTACCTTACATTCCCAGTTTGTATTGTGGCTCTGGCTAAAGTATTTTTTAGACAATGTGGCTCATTGGAAGAATAAGGTTGAGTACCATTGGTCTAACTGTTGCAGTTACAGGGTGGAACTGTGAAATAGCACTTTAAAGGGGCACTATGTAGTTTTGGGGAAGACATTCTTAATTGGTTGATTTCCATGTGTCAGCAAAATTTCTTCAGTTTCATGATGAATAAACCAAATAAAACAGAAGAAAAGCACCATTTTATACTTGGTGCATATGTAGCAGACCCCACCACCTCTCTAGTGTCAGTGTTTTGCTGACCTCATTTTCCTCTGAGAATAGTTGGTTTCATCAGTTCATCAAAAAAATATTTCTGAGTTTGTATTATTACCTTATTAGTATTGTAAATATGAAATTCCCGAGTTTGAATTTCTTCTGAAAACATCCTGGTGCAGCTTTCACATTGCACTGATCTGTACAAAATTAGTATAACTTTGTACAGACTTACAGACTTTAACTTTTTAACTTATAACCGTAAGTATAACTTTCAGTGGGCTAACAAATACAGTTTTCTTTAGAAAGAAGTGTTGTGTATTGCTTTCCACAGTCGACAGGCAATGGATTTTAGTTCTAAGTATGTTGTGAGCAAAATGTATGCACTTGACAGGCAGAAAAAGTACCTCCTAGACAGGGCAAGTAGGAATTTAGATGGGGCAAGTAGATTTGGGAAGCACTTGCCCTATAGGGCAAGTAGGCAAGAACCTTAACGTCAGACCCTGAATTATAACACTGCTTTTACTTGTTAACAGCAATGGTATGATTGTGCATCTTGTTCATAACCAACATAAGGGTGGACAAAAAAAAACATCTAATGATTTAAATGAAACATGCAAGCTGAGCACACTGGAAAACTGTTTCATAACATAACAGTAAGAGTCAGCCTACAGTGATTGATTTTAGAACTTCCCTGCATTTTACAGGTCAAATTTACTTTAAAAAAAATCTGCAAGTAGAAGCATCCAGCCCTCTATTGACTAATGTTGATTAGACCAACATGAACAATCATACGAAGTAAAGCTGAGAATAGCACAACAGAGAAAAACTGTTCACAAGTAAATAAGGAACATGAATCCCTCTGCTTCTTCTGTGTTGTGACACTTTCTATACCAGATGACTACTCACCTTCAGTGATGAATTCAGAATAAGTGAAACCTGACAGTAGTTTGGTACTCCCGTATTTAACCTTCAGCAACATGATAGCATCCCCACACTGCACCTAACAGAGGAAATGTGAATGTTAAAATTTATTCAGGCATAAGGAGTTGATAGCTGGGTTTCAAATAGCCAGCAAGTTATAATGATAAACAATTGAAGACATCCAAAATAACAATAATAAAATCTTTGAGAGAAATTGTTAATTTGGTACGATCTCCCAGCGACCACAAAGTAACACATTCCTGCAACATTAGCTAGTATATGAAGTTTGATTCAGTCCTGCCAGCTGTTTTATCTGATTAGAGCCCTATTTTGATATCATAGATTCTGTGCACTTTAAAAAACACATTGACCTTCTAATTTAACAACTGCTAATTTGACAAATATCTAGATAGAATTTTGTATTGTGCATTTGGGTGTCATTAGTTTCAGCTGTAATGTTTACTATTTTGACTGAATAATGTTTTGATCGTTGCTCAATCACATCTAACATTTTAATACAGACAATTCAGTGTGGTGCAGCACTGTTCTCCCATAATGAACTCTGTCACTAATTTCCCTGCTCTTCCTATCTACTGTCTGTCCATCTGCACAGCTTGGTGGGTTAGACACGTACTCGCTCGCTAATTAAGCTACAAAACAAAAATGATCATGAGAAAATTCTACCAACATTTTAACTTAAAATATTTTCGCTTTTCTTGTTCCTGAACCATGTCATCTCTCCTCCAGCCGTGGGCTGAGAGGCGGTGCAGTGAGAAAGTGGTCGAGCGAGAGAGGGAGCGGGGCAGAGCATTGACGTTGTCATACTCAACCTATATTTTCACATTCGAAATATTCTCTTTTACGTTGCCCTCCTTAACATGAGGTGCCTTGATCGCTTATGCCTTGAGCTGGCACAATATTTGTAGATGCAATATCAGATAGTGCATTTATTTATTTATTCTTAAGATACTGTATCTAAAAATGTATGTAGCATCTTTCGCCTTACAACACCGCCAAACTTTGGACCGAAACGTAAGTTAGTCTGACCTGGCCCTCAAAGACACAATCTTTGAATTTCCTCTGCGCCCAGCAAGCACGAGCGTCACCGTTATTGATGGCAAATACAGAACAAAGATCAATTTAAGTCTTGTCTTTGGTATTAAATCCATGCAGCAGCCCTCAAGCTCTTCGCACAATTTTTGGATGAACACTAATCAGTATTTGACAAAAACGGTGGTTAATAGAAAATTCAACATCTATCTAACATTGAAAAACTTTTCTTACCTTTAAATTCTATGTAATAAAGGAAAAAATAGTCACTTTTACTGCTTGGTAAGCTAGCAAGCACATGTAGCAGCTTTTTGTTATTTGAATCTTCTGACAATAGTTTATAGCAGTTAGAACAGGAGGGAAGTGAGGGTTTTTTTTGCGACACTCACCTCTCAGTGTTAAGAGCCTGGAAACAAGACGTACGTCGGATATATAAGATGAGACCGTCTTACGTTACAGGTCTTAAACCTGGAGTCTGTCATTTTATTTAAAGTGACGGTCGATGCCGGTCTGCAGCAGGCTCCTTACTGGCAGCGCTGTTCTCCCTGCTCAGAAAATATGACTGTCTGGAGTTGCTATAGTTACTCCTAAAGGAGTAACGGCTAACGGCTGCTGCGCATTAATTTGGAACAGTGAAAAGATTTTTTTGACCGGGACTACTTGAGAAGTTCGAAAGGTGTCCTTATATGAGAAGTGACACCAATGGAATTTCCAGAGCCAATCAGAATGGAGTATTCACCAAGACCACATGGTATGAAAGCTAATATTTACTGAAATCTCTTGTTGCTGCTGTCTCTCCAGCTCGAAATCATTCAGACTGACAACTGATATGTTTGGAACTATTACGCCTATGTGAATCACGTGACCACGGTGGCGAGATCAAAGCGTGTTGTAACTCTTTCAACTGCTCTGATCAGACCTAGCAACCAATCACAAACTGTTTCAAATGAAAACACCTACACTGTACTAATCTCCACCTGCTACCCCATACAGCAGCAGCAGCCCAGCTAGCTAGTAACAGAATGAATGGAGACGGGGATCTGAAGTTTGTGGTGAAAAATGACTTTACCAAACTTCTTTTTGAAGTTCAACTGAAAATCCAACTGGACGGTAGGCCGACTCCAAAGCTTAAGCTAACTCAGGGGAGAGTCGAGGGAAAAGCTCGGTGGTTTTGTGAGGACAGCTATGCTAGAAATGAGTGGCTAACGGGGAGCGCCAAGCTAAACGGTTTTTCTGCTGGCCTTGCCGTCTATTTGACCGGCCTACCAGACTTAGGTAAGTCCTTTAGTATGAAGTAGAAGACATGGTTGATTTGTGATGGGAGTTTCATGTCACTAAAATGTATAATATTGGAGTTATTAAAGATGTATTACCTAATTTAACCCTCCGGGACCGTTCAAATATTTGTTACACTTGGGACCTTTAGCGAATAAAATGCGCTCCTCATATTGTCGCTATTAAAAAAGATATACATTTATATTTTATTCTACTTTTATGGAGCTCATTTTTTTCAGCTACATCAGGCCTAAATATTGACATCAAAGATTCTTGAATTTTTAAAGATTTTAACCCTTTAAATGCCAGGGTTTTGTCATGATGGCATCATGTTTTCAGATGTAAAAAACAGAAAAAAATAATTATTTTCAATATACTACATGCAAAGTAGATTTTTTTGTTTTGGATTATAAAAGCCAGGGACATGTCAGTAATTAGCAGCAAAGTTGATTTTCACGCATTATTATTTTTTATGCAGTGACAAATACACTTGGGACCTTTGATGCATAAAATGCGCTCCTCATATTGTCGCTATTAAAAAAGATTATACATTTATATTTTTATCCTACTTTAATGGAGCTCATTTTTTTCAGCTACATCAGACCTAAATATTGATACCAAATAGTTTGAATTTTTAACTATTTTAACCCTTTGAATGCCAGGTTTTTGTCATGATGGTACCATGCTTTCAGATGGAGAAAAAAAAAACAGAAAATATGAATTATTTTCAATACACTTCATGCAAAGTAGATTTTTTTGTTTGGGGGTATTAGAGTCTGGGATATGTCTATGATTAGCAGCAAAGTTGATTTTCATGCATTATTATTTTCTATGCAGTGACAAATACTCACACTTGGGACCTTTAGCGCATAAAATACGCTCCTCATATAGTAGCTGTAAAAAAGTATTATACATTTATATTATTTCCAACTTTTTTGGGGTAAATTTTTAAACCAACATCAGACCTAATCGTACACATCAAATATTCATCAATTGTTTCACTCTTTTTAGTGCTGTGTTAGATTTAAACAAAGAACCTCACATGAAAATCATGTAAATCTCCACTATTTTTTTATTACCAGAAGTGAAGCAATGAACAATTTTATCCAGGAGGGAAGCAATAAGCAGTGAACAAAGAACATTGAACCAGAAACATCAACACTGGCTAAATAACATCTAGGGATAGCAACTAAGACTGACTGTGTGCATGTATGTGCATGTGAGTCAGTTCAGTTGAGGCGGGAGCTGCAAACAATAGGAATAGGTAAGAAAATGAGCAGTTCCACAGGTTGCCTTTTTATATACTTGGGCTGCAGGCACAGTTGTGTAAACAACTCACCAAAAAGCTCCAGTTGTTTGTTGTTTCTGTTTCTGCTGCATCTTTGATGTGATTGAAGATGTACCATATTTTGATTTACTTGAAGTGGTATGCTTGCATGCATGCATGCATGTGTGTGTATGTATGAACTTATGGCATTATGAGCAAAGGCTTTCAAGTGGCACTGTTTTTATTCATTCTGTTTGATGTAGTTTTAGTGAAGAAGATCAAAGGTCAATTTCAGATCCAACTTCAAAGTTATATTATAGCATGTTTTTTCTTGATTTGCCAAATATGGTCATAATGATGCCATTGGGTGGAGATTACTGAAAATGATCAATTTAAAGGTAAAAGAACAGACTGACACCCACATATAATAAAATGTATGCATTATGCTTTCATGGCAGAAAGACCAAAAAATACAGTTTGAATGGGTTTTAAATGGCACGTTTTACGTGCTAAAGGTCCCAAGTGTGAGTATTTGTCACTGCATAAAAAATAATAATGCATGAAAATCAACTTTGCTGCTAATTACTGACATGTGCCTGGCTTTTATAATCCAAAACAAAAAAATCTACTTTGCATGTAGTATATTGAAAATAATTCATATTTTCTGTTTTTTCCATCTGAAAACATAGTACCATCATGACGAAAACCTGGCATTCAAAGGGTTAGAATAGTTAAAAATTCAAACTATTTGGTATCAATATTTAGGTCTGATGTAGCTGAAAAAAATAAGCTCCATGAAAGAAGAATCAAATTTAAATGTATAATTTTTTTAATAGCGACAATATGAGGAGCGCATTTTATGCGCTAAAGGTCCCAAGTGTAACAATTGCTCATACAAAGTGTATTTTAGTCTTACTGTTGGAGCCGAGCTGGAAATTAAAAGATCAAACAAAAATACACAATCTTACCAAAATTCATGCCAAATGCATAAACTCAGCCAAAGTTATCAAAAAATGAAAAGTGAAAAATGCGTAAAATGCGCACAAGGGTCCCAGAGGGTTAATATATAAAAAGAAATAATAAAAATTACAGTAAACACTTTTCTGCCAAAATAAGTCTTGTAGTATAAAGAAGAGGACATGAGAGATGTGTGATGTAAGTTTCATGTCACTTAAATGTATAATATTGGAGTAATCAAAGATTTATTACCTAAGTTAATATATAAAAATCATACAAATTATAGTAAAAACTTAATTTTCAAAAAATGTCTTGTAGTATGAAGTAGAGGACATGAGTGATGTGTGATGTAAGTTTCATGTCACTAAAATGTATAATATTGGAGATATAAAGATGTATTATCTAATTTCATATAGAAAAAAAACTTAATATTACAGTAAAAACTTAATTTTCAAAAAATGTCTTGTAGTATGAAGTAGAAGAGATGATTGATGTTTGGTGTCAGTTTAAAGGCACTACAATGTACAATATTAGAATTATTGAATGTTTTTCATTCTCTATGGTAATTTGTAGACGGTCCCTTCACCTCTGATCCTCCGCTGACAGCACATAGAGAACAATTTAATCTGTCAATCCCCAAAGACGTTTTGTTTTGATAAAAAATCGTGTTGTAGCTCACAGTCCACTGTAAGGTGATTGAAAAGAGGTGTAAGTTTGGTAAATGTGATGATCCTCTACAGCAGTGATACTCAACCCGCGGCTCGCGAGCCGCATGTGGCTCTTTAGTGACCAGTTGCGGCTCTTTTAAGGCTTACTTTAAAAAAAAAAAAAAAACTAACTAAAAACATTTATGAAGGTAAACACTGTCATCAGTAAAGATTCATGTTAAGTCACATCAATAAATCTGCTTGAAGAAGACAGGCTTTAACTTCCAACTTTAAATGATTATATTTTAAATCCATATATCCGTCGGATGCGCTCGACGGAGGAGCGTGTGTAAGAGAAGAGTGCACACACTCAGACAGATGCACCTTTTCCATTTTGCACACATGGACTATCAAGGAGGTTATTTAATCTGTTAAAAATTGTAGCCAGTGGGCTCTCTCACTGATCTCAACATCATAGATTAATGAAAGTGCGTTGGTCTCCATGCTGACGGCACTGAGAGGCTGCTGCTGCAGGTATTTCAGTACACAGGCCGGCATGCAGAGGTCTTTGCACAGTGAGCCTGTTTCATGTTGTTCTAATCATGTCTCCACACTGATGCCGAAATTGTTGTTTGATTTCCTGTTTTTTTTTTCATAACAGGTTCAATTTTATGCGAAATTTTGTATGTGTCCAAGGTGACTGATAATTCAAAACAGTTCCCGCTGCTTCCACCTCGCTTGCACTCCACCAAAACCTCACTTTAAACACCAAAGTTTGCTCGTTTATCATGTGGATTTCAACCATGGAAATATAACAGAGAGATGGTGAATGATGATTCAGATCAGCGCCTGTTGCTTTATTCTCTCTTGCTCGCTCACCACCACCCGACCCTCTTCTCACTCTCTCTCTCTCTCTCTCTCTCTCTCTAACCTCACTTTAACACCGTAGTTTCCATGATATCAGTCATGGAAATATAACAGACAAAGGCATACGTTTGTAGCCTACTCACAGGTCATAACAGAGACAGAATTTAAAAGTTGTTCTCCATCTCTCCAACATGTCTCTGTGCTGTGACGCATGAGCGTGTGCTGTATAAAGCTCTGTGTCAGGATGGATCCAGCGGGATTTTAAAGGAGTGACGGACAACAAAAAAGTCCAGCGCACCCTCTGCATTGAGGTCTGCTGTCTTATGTTCAATCTGAAGCTTCACATTTCCTCGTTTTAACTTTTTCTCCAGCCACATCCTGCTGATGCTCTCTCACATCCAGATCTTATGACAATTACGCCGATGCACGTCATCAACGAGCATAACACACACGGATCACACGTGGAGATAACGTCATATCTAATATCTAGTGAAAGTTGTCCAAACGTGGGTGTTTTATTTTATCTTTAATGCACTAATAATCATAAATATTGTCAAAAGAGCAGAAACATAAAACCAAAGCTCCAAAATGAGGCAGGGTGAAACCATGTGTCTGGAGAGCTGCAGGTGTGAGGCAGGGCTGGTTTTAGTCATTTGGAGGCCCAGGGCAAAGACCAATATGAGGCCCCTCCCCCTTTTCCTAAAGACTTAATAATGAGCAGAAAAAAAATTAGAAAGCATCTCTTTTATGTTAATAAAGCCACAGAACTACAGTAAATGCCCCAGTGTGAGATATAATTAAATACCCAAATAGCCAACCATCATTCATCATTTTCTTTAAAAAGCATCTCAGAGCTCAAACTCAGCTCATTCTAATATCTTAAAAAAATCTTTAGGCCAGGTGAAACTTTCAGAACGCTGGTGTTGGGCCAAAGATTGGTATCTCCAAAATGATCACTTTTCAGGGAATGAAAAGTTTATAATTTATAAAATGATATAAATATGATATATAAAAACAAATTAAAATCATGGAAAATTGAGATACAAGGTTTTAGCCTGATGTCAGTGATATATAAAACAAATAAATGCTCATTATCAGTGACATATTGGTTCTTCTGACTCTGCACAGACATTTGCATCCCATTTAACCTCATAATAATCCACAAATCCACAGTTTTATTTCATTTCAACTACAGATTAACTGATCTATTATCTACCTTACATTTCGGGTTTGGATTGTGGCTCTCACTAAAATTTTTTCTAGACAATGTGGCTCTTTGGTAGAATAAGGTTGAGTACCACTGCTCTACAGAGTTATTAAAGCGGAAAGTCTGAATCTGTGAATATCTTTCTATCTTTACCTAAGTGTCTACCAGCTCCTTGAACAACCCATGGAGCACAGCAGGATCCGTGGATCTTGCAAACCCTGCTCGGGCCATGGAGAGCCATTTAAAGTCTCAAAGCTATATAAGATCTGGACTCAAACTCAGAATTTTTGGGCGAGTGAGTATTAATGAAGCACTGGATCAAGCGGCTGTAATAAGTGTAACAAGGCATAACCAGCAGGTGGACAAAAATCATGCCATTTTAAAGAGACTGATTGTGGCCGTTTTGTATCTTGGAGGCCAAGAGCAGGCTTTCTGGGGCCACAACGAAGCAGCTCCGGCAACAAGGGGAACTTTATGGCGCTTGTACAGGCTTTTGCTGAATTTGGCACAACGGTGGCGGAGCATTTAGCATCAGCTACTACATTTACTGGTATGTCAAAGACCATTCAACATGACAGCATAGAAAGAAATTGCTCGTGTTATTCAGGAAGAAATAGGCAAAGAAATAAATGCAGCACAGTCGAGGTGGATGACACCACAGACATTTGACAGTTATAGTCCGCTATGTGAATGACAGTGTCATAATATGTGAGCTTGGTGTCTTTGACATTATCCTCGACAGAGAAGCTGAAGCTGTGGTGATGAGGACCATAGCAAGCTACAATCCCGAGACGAAGCTCATTTGCCAAACCTATGATGGAGCCAGCTGCAGGAGTGGCCAGAGAGGCGGTGTACACTTAGCATAGATATCGATGGAGTCCTCAGCTGAAGGCCCGTGGGGAGCTGGATGACAGGATCACTGAAGGACAGGAGAATGTCATTCCTCTACAAACAGTGGTGAGTAAAAAACATCTGTTTATTTTTCACACACGTAGTGACAAATAGGCTGCTGTGTCCCCATACCTGTCAGCACCACGGACAGCGACAAGGCCCACCGTGGTCCGCTGTGGCCCTTTTGATCACCTGGGTTTCTGTCTTTCATAGAAACATTTCTCTTGATAACCTGGGTTTCTGTCTTTAATAGAAAATGGCATATTTGAGAAGGCTTTTATTTTGAAATCTTACATCAGATTGCCTTGTTACTGCACCAGATATATTGTGGGGGTCTCCAACTATCACTCTAAGGTGGAATGAGTGTGTGGTAACAGGGGGTTTCTTAAATATTTCCATTCAAATTTCAATTTAAAGTTGGGCAGTTATTTTCTTTAATTGAGGCAGATGCACAATGAATATGGCATATTTGAGAAGGCTTTTATTTTGAAATCTTACATCAGATTGCCTTGTTACTGCGCATGATATATTGTGGGGTCTACAACCATCACTCTAAGTTAGAATGAGTCTGTGGTAACAGGGGTTTCTTAAATATTTCAATTTAAAATTGGGCAGTTATTTTCTTAATTATTTCATTTTAAAGATAGGCAGATGCACAATGAATATGGCATATTTCAGAAGGCTTTTATTTTGAAATCTTTTTGAAATCTTTTATCAGATTTCCTTGTTACTGCACATGATGTATCATGGGGTCTTTGAGCAGTTATTTTCACGTCAGGAACATACACAGTGAATATGGTATATTTGATGAGAAGGCTTTTATTTTGAAATCTTACATAAGATTGCCTTGTTACTGCACCAGATATATTGTGGGGGTCTCCAACTATTATTCTAAGATGTCTAAACTGATGTTCTGAATCAGAAATGTGTCTTGTGTTCACAGGGGATCATAAGTAGCCAGGCATGACAAAAGTCAGGTTTTCAGAGTGAGAACAGGCCAGTTCTGGAAAATGACTGAAAATGACTTGTCATGGACTATATCTTTCCATTTTGCTTGAACTTCATCTAAACTGATGTTCTGAATCACAAATGTGTCTTTTGGTCACAGTGGATCCTAAGTAGCCAGGCATGACAAAAGTGAGGTTTACAGAGTGAGACCAGGCCAGTTCTGGAAAATGACTGAACATGACTTGTCATGGACTATATCTTTCCATTTTGCTTGAACTTCATCTAAACTGATGTTCTGAATCACAAATGTGTCTTGTGTTCTCAGAGGATTAGACTTACTTTTTTGTCCCCATGCATGACAAAAGTCAGGTTTTCAGAGTGAGAACAGGCCAGTTCTGGAAAATGACCGAAAATGACTTGTCATGGACTATATCTTTCCATTTTGCTTGAACTTCATCTAAACTGATGTTCTGAATCACAAATGTGTCTTGTGTTCACAGGGGATCATAAGTAGCCAAGCATGACAAAAGTCAGGTTTTCAGAGTGAGAACAGGCCAGTTCTGGAAAATGACTGAAAATGACTTGTCATGGACTATATCTTTCCATTTTGCTTGAACTTCATCTAAACTGATGTTCTGAATCACAAATGTGTCTTGTGTTCACAGAGGATTAGAATTGCTTTTTTGTCCCATGCATGACAAAAGTCAGGTTTTCAGAGTGAGAACAGGCCAGTTCTGGAAAATGACTGAAAATGACTTGTCATGGACTATATCTTTCCATTTTGCTTGAACTTCATCTAAACTGATGTTCTGAATCACAAATGTGTCTTTTGGTCACAGTGGATCCTAAGTAGCCAGGCATGACAAAAGTGAGGTTTACAGAGTGAGACCAGGCCAGTTCTGGAAAATGACTGAACATGACTTGTCATGGACTGTATCTTTCCATTTTGCTTGAACTTCATCTAAACTGATGTTCTGAATAACAAATGTGTCTTATGTTCACAGAGGACTACAATTGCTTTCATGTCCCCATGCATGACAAAAGTCAGGTTTTCAGAGTGAGAACAGGCCAGTTCTGGAAAATGACTGAAAATGACTTGTCATGGACTATATCTTTCCATTTTGCTTGAACTTCATCTAAACTGATGTTCTGAATCACAGATGTGTCTTGTGTTCACAGAGGATTAGAATTGCTTTTTTGTCCCATGAATGACAAAAGTCAGGTTTTCAGAGTGAGAACAGGCCAGTTCTGGAAAATGACTGAACATGACTTGTCATGGACTATATCTTTCCATTTTGCTTGAACTTCATCTAAACTGATGTTCTGAATCACAAATGTGTCTTGTGTTCACAGAGGATTAGAATTGCTTTTTTGTCCCCATGCATGACAAAAGTCAGGTTTTCAGAGTGAGAACAGGCCAGTTCTGGAAAATGACTGAACATGACTTGTCATGGACTATATCTTTCCATTTTGCTTGAACTTCATCTAAACTGATGTTCTGAATCACAAATGTGTCTTGTGTTCACAGAGGATAAGAATTACTTTTTTGTCCCCATGCATGACAAAAGTCAGGTTTTCAGAGTGAGAACAGGCCAGTTCTGGAAAATGACTGAAAATGACGTGTCATGGACTATATCTTTCCATTTTGCTTGAACTTCATCTAAACTGATGTTCTGAATCAGAAATGTGTCTTGTGTTCACAGGGGATCATAAGTAGCCAGGCATGACAAAAGTCAGGTTTTCAGAGTGAGAACAGGCCAGTTCTGGAAAATGACTGAAAATGACTGAAAATGACTTGTCATGGACTATATCTTTCCATGTTGCTTGAACTTCATCTAAAGTCATGTTCTGAATGAGAAATGAGTCTTATGTTCACAGAGGATGAGAACTGCATATATGTCCCAATGCATGTCTAAAGTGAGGTTTTCAGAGTGATAACAGGCCAGCTTTGGAAAATGACTGAAAATGACTGAAAATGACTTGTCATGGACTATATCTTTCCATTTTGCTTGAACTTCATCTAAACTGATGTTCTGAATCAGAAATGAGTCTGATGTTCACAGAGGATAAGAATTACCTATATTTCACAATGCATGTGAAAAGTGAGGTTTTCAGAGTGAGAACAGGCCAGTCTTGGAAAATGACTGAAAATGACTTGTCATGGACTATATCTTTCCATTTTGCTTGAACTTCATCTAAACTGATGTTCTGAATCAGAAATGTGTCTTGTGTTCACAGAGGATTAGAATTGCTTTTTTGTCACATGCATGACAAAAGTCAGGTTTTCAGAGTGAGAACAGGCCAGTTCTGGAAAATGACTGAAAATGACGTGTCATGGACTATATCTTTCCATTTTGCTTGAACTTCATCTAAACTGATGTTCTGAATCAGAAATGTGTCTTTTGTTCACAGGGGATCATAAGTAGCCAGGCATGACAAAAGTCAGGTTTTCAGAGTGAGAACAGGCCAGTTCTGGAAAATGACCGAACATGACTTGTCATGGACTATATCTTTCCATTTTGCTTGAACTTCATCTAAACTGATGTTCTGATTCAGAAATGTGTCCTATGTTCACAGGGGATTAGAATTACTTCTATGTCCCCATGCATGTGAAAAGTGAGGTTTTCAGAGTGAGAACAGGCCAGTCTTGGAAAATGACTGAAAATGACTTGTCATGGACTATATCTTTCCATTTTGCTTGAACTTCATCTAAACTGATGTTCTGAATCAGTAATGAGTCTGATGATCACAGAGGATAAGAATTACCTCTATGTCCCCGTGCATATGAAAAGTGAGGTTTTCAGAGTGAGAACAGGCCAGTCTTGGAAAATGACTGAAAATGACTTGTCATGGACTATATCTTTCCATTTTGCTTGAACTTCATCTAAACTGATGTTCTGAATTAGAAATGTGTCTTATGTTCACAGAGGATGAGACTTTGTTCTAAGTAGCCAGGCATGTGAAAAGTGAGGTTTTCACAGTTAGAACAGGCCAGTTTTGGAAAATGACTGAAAATGATGTGTCATGGACTATATCTTTCCGTTGTGCTTGAACTTCATCTAAACTGATGTTCTGAATTAGAAATGTGTCTTATGTTCACAGGGGATTAGACTTACTTTTTTGTCGTCGACAAAAGTCAGGTTTTCAGAGTGAGAACAGGCCAGTTCTGGAAAATGACTGAAAATGACTGAAAATGACGTGTCATGGACTATATCTTTCCATTTTGCTTGAACTTCATCTAAACTGATGTTCTGAATAACAAATGTGTCTTATGTTCACAGAGGATTAGAATTGCTTATATGTCCCCATGCAAGTCAAAAGTGAGGTTTTCACAGTTAGAACAGGCCAGTTTTGGAAAATGACTGAAAATGATGTGTCATGGACTATATCTTTCCGTTGTGCTTGAACTTCATCTAAACTGATGTTCTGAATTAGAAATGTGTCTTATGTTCACAGAGGATTAGAATTGCTTTTTTGTCCCATGAATGACAAAAGTCAGGTTTTCAGAGTGAGAACAGGCCAGTTCTGGAAAATGACTGAACATGACTTGTCATGGACTATATCTTTCCATTTTGCTTGAACTTCATCTAAACTGATGTTCTGAATCACAAATGTGTCTTGTGTTCACAGAGGATTAGAATTGCTTTTTTGTCCCCATGCATGACAAAAGTCAGGTTTTCAGAGTGAGAACAGGCCAGTTCTGGAAAATGACTGAACATGACTTGTCATGGACTATATCTTTCCATTTTGCTTGAACTTCATCTAAACTGATGTTCTGAATCACAAATGTGTCTTGTGTTCTCAGAGGATTAGACTTACTTTTTTGTCCCCATGCATGACAAAAGTGAGGTTTTCAGAGTGAGAACAGGCCAGTTCTGGAAAATGAATGAACATGACTTGTCATGGACTATATCTTTCCATTTTGCTTGAACTTCATCTAAACTGATGTTCTGAATCACAAATGTGTCTTGTGTTCACAGAGGATAAGAATTACTTTTTTGTCCCCATTCAAGACAAAAGTCAGGTTTTCAGAGTGAGAACAGGCCAGTTCTGGAAAATGACTGAAAATGACTGAAAATGACGTGTCATGGACTATATCTTTCCATTTTGCTTGAACTTCATCTAAACTGATGTTCTGAATAACAAATGTGTCTTATGTTCACAGGGGATTATAAGTAGCAAGGCATGACAAAAGTCAGGTTTTCAGAGTGAGAACAGGCCAGTTCTGGAAAATGACTGAAAATGACGTGTCATGGACTATATCTTTCCATTTTGCTTGAACTTCATCTAAACTGATGTTCTGAATCACAAATGTGTCTTGTGTTCACAGAGGATTAGAATTGCTTTTTTGTCCCCATGCATGACAAAAGTCAGGTTTTCAGAGTGAGAACAGGCCAGTTCTGGAAAATGACTGAAAATGACTGAAAATGACGTGTCATGGACTATATCTTTCCATTTTGCTTGAACTTCATCTAAACTGATGTTCTGAATAACAAATGTGTCTTATGTTCACAGGGGATTATAAGTAGCAAGGCATGACAAAAGTCAGGTTTTCAGAGTGAGAACAGGCCAGTTCTGGAAAATGACTGAAAATGACTGAAAATGACGTGTCATGGACTATATCTTTCCATTTTGCTTGAACTTCATCTAAACTGATGTTCTGAATCAGAAATGTGTCTTGTGTTCACAGAGGATTTTATATGTCCCCGTGCATGATAAAAGTCAGGTTTTCAGAGGGAGAACTGGCCAGTGTGAAAAAATGACTGAAAATGACTTGTCATGGACTGTATCTTTCCATTTTGCTTGAACTTCATCTAAACTGATGTTCTGAATCAGAAATGTGTCTTATGTTCGCAGAGGATTAGAATTGCTTATATGTCCCCATGCAAGTCAAAAGTGAGATTTTCACAGTTAGAACAGGCCAGTTTTGGAAAATGACTGAAAATGATTAAATTCCATGGACTATCCATTGTTGCTTGAACTTCATCTAAACTGATGTTCTGAATTAGAAATGTGTCTTATGTTCACAGAGGATTAGAATTGCTTTTTTGTCCCATGAATGACAAAAGTCAGGTTTTCAGAGTGAGAACAGGCCAGTTCTGGAAAATGACTGAAAATGACTTGTCATGGACTATATCTTTCCATGTTGCTTGAACTTCATCCAAAGTGATGTTCTGAATCAGAAATGAGTCTTACGTTCACAGAGGATCAGAATTTGTTCTAAGTAACCAGGCATGTGAAAAGTGAGGTTCTCGGAGTGAGAACAGGCCAGTTTTGGAAAATGACTGAAAATGACTTGTCATGGACTATATCTTTCCATGTTGCTTGAACTTCATCTAAAGTCATGTTCTGAATGAGAAATGAGTCTTATGTTCACAGAGGATTAGAATTGCTGGTATGTCCCAATGCATGTCTAAAGTGAGGTTTTCAGAGTGATAACAGGCCAGCTTTGGAAAATGACTGAAAATGACTTGTCATGGACTATATCTTTCCATTTTGCTTGAACTTCATCTAAAGTGATGTTCTGAATCAGAAATGAGTCTTATGTTCACAGAGGATGAGAATTGCTGGTATGTCCCAATGCATGTCTAAAGTGAGGTTTTCAGAGTGAGAACAGGCCAGTTCTGGAAAATGACTGAAAATGACTTGTCATGGACTATATCTTTCCATTTTGCTTGAACTTCATCTAAACTGATGTTCTGAATCAGAAATGTGTCTTATTTTCACAGAGGATGACAATTGGTTCTAAATAGCCAAGGCATGATAAAATTAAGTTTTTTAGACTGAGAACAGGCCAGTTCTGGAAAATGACTGAAAATGACTTGTCATGGACTATATCTTTCCATTTTGCTTGAACTTCATCTAAACTGATGTTCTGAATCAGAATGTGTCTTGTGTTCACAGAGGATGACAATTGGTTCTAAATAGCCAGGCATGATAAAATTAAGTTTTTTAGAGTGAGAACAGGCCAGTTCTGGAAAATGACTGAAAATGACTTGTCATGGACTATATCTTTCCATTTTGCTTGAACTTCATCTAAACTGATGTTCTGAATCAGAAATGTGTCTTGTTGTCACAGAGGACTAGAATTGCTTATATTTCACAATGCATGTGAAAAGTGAGGTTTTCAGAGTGAGAACAGGCCAGTCTTGGAAAATGACTGAAAATGACTTGTCATGGACTATATCTTTCCATTTTGCTTGAACTTCATCTAAACTGATGTTCTGAATCAGAAATGTGTCCTATGTTCACAGAGGATGACAATTTGTTCTGAGTTGCCAAGCATGTGAGAAGTGAGGTTTTCAGAGTGAGAACAGGCCAGTTCTGGAAAATGACCTGTCATGGACTATATCTTTCCATTTTGCTTGATCTTCATCTAACCTGATGTTATGAATCAGAAATGTGTCTTGTGTTCACAGAGGATGACAATTGGTTCTAAGTAGCCAGGCATGATAAAAGTCAGGTTTTCAGAGTGAGAACAGGCCAGTTCTGGAAAATGACTGAAAATGACTTGTCATGGACTATATCTTTCCATTTTGCTTGAACTTCATCTAAACTGATGTTCGGAATCAGAATGTGTCTTGTTGTCACAGAGGACTAGAATTGCTTATATGTCCCCTTGCATGACAAAAGTCAGGTTTTCAGAGTGAGAACAGGCCAGTTCTGGAAAATGACTGAAAATGACTTGTCATGGACTATATCTTTCCATTTTGCTTGAACTTCATCTAAACTGATGTTCTGAATCAGAAATGTGTCTTGTGTTCACAGAGGAAGATTGACGGCTGTGAAAAGTGAGGTTTTCAGAGTGAGAACAGGCCAGTCTTGGAAAATGACTGAAAATGACTTGTCATGGACTATATCTTTCCATTTTGCTTGAACTTCATCTAAACTGATGTTCTGAATCAGAAATGTGTCCTATGTTCACAGAGGATTAGAATTACCTAACTGTCCCCATGCATGTGAAAAGTGAGGTTTTCAGAGTGAGAACAGGCCAGTCTTGGAAAATGACTGAAAATGACTTGTCATGGACTATATCTTTCCATTTTGCTTGAACTTCATCTAAACTGATGTTCTGATTCAGAAATGTGTCCTATGTTCACAGGGGATTAGAATTACTTCTATGTCCCCATGCATGTGAAAAGTGAGGTTTTCAGAGTGAGAACAGGCCAGTCTTGGAAAATGACTGAAAATGACTTGTCATGGACTATATCTTTCCATTTTGCTTGAACTTCATCTAAACTGATGTTCTGAATCAGAAATGTGTCCTATGTTCACAGAGGATGCCAATTTCTACTAAGTAGCCAGTAGCCATGTCTAAAGTGAGGTTTTCAGAGTGATAACAGGCCAGCTTTGGAAAATGACTGAAAATGACTTGTCATGGACTATATCTTTCCATTTTGCTTGAACTTTATCAACGCTGATTGTTCTGAATCAGAAATGAGTCTGATGTTCACAGAGGATTATAATATCTTCTAAGTAACCAGGCATGTGAAAAGTGAGGTTATCGGAGTGAGAACAGGCCAGCTTTGGAAAATGACTGAAAATGACTTGTCATGGACTATATCTTTCCATTTTGCTTGAACTTCATCTAAACTGATGTTCTGAATCAGAAATGTGTCGTCGTGTTCTCAGAGGATTAGATTTTGTTCTAAGGAGCCAGGCATGACAAAAGTCAGGTTTTCAGAGTGAGAACAGGCCAGTTTTGGAAAATGACTGAAAATGACTTGTCATGGACTATATCTTTCCATGTTGCTTGAACTTCATCTAAAGTCATGTTCTGAATCAGAAATGAGTCTTACGTTCACAGAGGATCAGAATTTGTTCTAAGTAACCAGGCATGTCAAAAGTGAGGTTTTCACAGTGAGAACAGGCCAGTTTTGGAAAATGCCTGAAAATGACTTGTCATGGACTATATCTTTCCATTTTGCTTGAACATCATGTGAATTGATGTTCTGAATCAGAAATGAGTCTCATGTTCTCAGAGGATAACAATTTGTTCTAAGTAACCAGGCATGTCAAAAGTGAGGTTGTCACAGTGAGAACAGGCCAGTTTTGGAAAATGCCTGAAAATGACTTGTCATGGACTATATCTTTCCATTTTGCTTGAACTTCATCTAAACTGATGTTCTGAATAACAAATGTGTCTTATGTTCACAGGGGATTATAAGTAGCAAGGCATGACAAAAGTCAGGTTTTCAGAGTGAGAACAGGCCAGTTCTGGAAAATGACTGAAAATGACTTGTCATGGACTATATCTTTCCATTTTGCTTGAACTTCATCTAAAGTGATGTTCTGAATCAGAAATGAGTCTTATGTTCACAGAGGATTAGAATTGCTTATATGTCCCAATACATGTCTTAATTGAGGTTTTCAGAGTTAGAACAGGCCAGCTTTGGAAAATGACTGAAAATGACTTGTCATGGACTATATCTTTCCATTTTGCTTGAACTTCATCTAAAGTGATGTTCTGAATCAGAAATGAGTCTTATGTTCACAGAGGATGAGAATTTGATCCAGGCATGTCAAAAGTGAGGTTGTCACAGTGAGAACAGGTCAGTTTTGGAAAATGCCTGAAAATGACTTGTCATGGACTATATCTTTCCATTTTGCATGAACTTCATCTAAACTGATGTTCTGAATCAGAAATGAATCTTGTGATCACAGAGTATAAGAATTTGTTCTAAGTAACCAGGCATGTCAAAAGTGAGGTTGTCACAGTGAGAACAGGCCAGTTTTGGAAAATGCCTGAAAATGACTTGTCATGGACTATATCTTTCCATTTTGCATGAACTTCATCTAAACTGATGTTCTGAATCAGAAATGAATCTTGTGATCACAGAGTATAAGAATTGCTTATATGTCCCCTTGCATGACAAAAGTCAGGTTTTCAGAGTGAGAACAGGCCAGTTCTGGAAAATGACTGAAAATGACTTGTCATGGACTATATCTTTCCATTTTGCTTGAACTTCATCTAAACTGATGTTCTGAATCAGAATGTGTCTTGTTGTCATCGAGGATGACAATTGGTTCTAAATAGCCAAGGCATGATAAAATGAAGTTTTTCAGAGTGAGAACAGGCCAGTTCTGGAAAATGACTGAAAATGACTTGTCATGGACTATATCTTTCCATTTTGCTTGAACATCATCTAAACTGATGTTCTGAATCAGAAATGAGTCTCATGTTCTCAGAGGATAACAATTTGTTCTAGGTTGCCAGGTATGTGGAAAGTGAGGTTGTCACAGTGAGAACAGGCCAGTTTTGGAAAATGCCTGAAAATGACTTGTCATGGACTATATCTTTCCATTTTGCTTGATCTTCATCTAAACTGATGTTCTGAATCAGAAATGTGTCTTGTTGTCACAGAGGACTAGAATTGCTTATATGTCCCCTTGCATGACAAAAGTCAGGTTTTCAGAGTGAGAACAGGCCTGTGTGAAAAAATGACTGAAAATGACTTGTCATGGACTATATCTTTCCATTTTGCTTGAACTTCATCTAAACTGATGTTCTGAATCAGAAATGTGTCCTATGTTCACGGAGGATTAGAATTACTTAACTGTCCCCATGCATGTGAAAAGTGAGGTTTTCAGAGTGAGAACAGGCCAGTCTTGGAAAATGACTGAAAATGACTTGTCATGGACTATATCTTTCCATTTTGCTTGAACTTCATCTAAACTGATGTTCTGAATCAGAAATGTGTCTTGTGTTCACAGAGGATTTTATATGTCCCCGTGCATGACAAAAGTGAATTTTTCAGAGGGAGAACTGGTCAGTGTGAAAAAATGACTGAAAATGACTTGTCATGGACTATATCTTTCCATTTTGCTTGAACTTCATCTAAACTGATGTTCTGAATCAGAAATGTGTCTAATTTTCACAGAGGATTAGAATTACCTCTATGTCCCCATGCATGTGAAAAGTGAGGTTTTCAGAGTGAGAACAGGCCAGTCTGGAAAATGACTGAAAATGACTGAAAATGACTTGTCATGGACTATATCTTTCCATTTTGCTTGAACTTCATCTAAACTGATGTTCTGAATCAGAAATGTGTCCTATGTTCACAGAGGATGACAATTTGTTCTGAGTTGCCAAGCATGTGAGAAGTGAGGTTTTCAGAGTGAGAACAGGCCAGTCTTGGAAAATGACTGAAAATGACTTGTCATGGACTATATCTTTCCATTTTGCTTGAACTTCATCTAAACTGATGTTCTGAATAACAAATGTGTCTTATGTTCACAGGGGATTATAAGTAGCAAGGCATGACAAAAGTCAGGTTTTCAGAGTGAGAACAGGCCAGTTCTGGAAAATGACTGAAAATGACTTGTCATGGACTATATCTTTCCATTTTGCTTGAACTTCATCTAACCTGATATTCTGAATCAGAAATGTGTCTTGTGTTCACAGAGGACTAGAATTGCTTATATGTCCCCTTGCATGACAAAAGTCAGGTTTTCAGAGTGAGAACAGGCCAGTTCTGGAAAATGACCTGTCATGGACTATATCTTTCCATTTTGCTTGATCTTCATCTAACCTGATGTTATGAATCAGAAATGTGTCTTGTGTTCACAGAGGATGACAATTGGTTCTAAGTAGCCAGGCATGACAAAAGTCAGGTTTTCAGAGTGAGAACAGGCCAGTTCTGGAAAATGACTGAAAATGACTTGTCATGGACTATATCTTTCCATTTTGCTTGAACTTCATCTAAACTGATGTTCTGAATCAGAAATGTGTCCTATGTTCACAGAGGATGACAATTTGTTCTGAGTTGCCAAGCATGTGAGAAGTGAGGTTTTCAGAGTGAGAACAGGCCAGTCTTGGAAAATGACTGAAAATGACTTGTCATGGACTATATCTTTCCATTTTGCTTGAACTTCATCTAAACTGATGTTCTGAATCAGAAATGTGTCCTATGTTCTCAGAGGATAAGAATTACCTATTTGTCCCCGTGCATGTGAAAAGTGAGGTTTTCAGAGTGAGAACAGGCCAGTCTTGGAAAATGACTGAAAATGACTTGTCATGGACTATATCTTTCCATTTTGCTTGAACTTCATCTAAACTGATGTTCTGAATCAGAAATGTATTTAATTTACACAGAGGATGACAATTTGTTCTAAGTAGCCAGGCATGACAAAAGTCAGGTTTTCAGAGTGAGAACAGGCCAGTTCTGGAAAATGACTGAAAATGACTTGTCATGGACTATATCTTTCCATTTTGCTTGAACTTCATCTAAACTGATGTTCTGAATCAGAAATGTGTCTTGTTGTCACAGAGGACTAGAATTGCTTATATGTCCCCTTGCATGACAAAAGTCAGGTTTTCAGAGTGAGAACAGGCCAGTTCTGGAAAATGACTGAAAATGACTTGTCATGGACTATATCTTTCCATTTTGCTTGAACTTCATCTAAACTGATGTTCTGAATCAGAATGTGTCTTGTTGTCATCGAGGATGACAATTGGTTCTAAATAGCCAAGGCATGATAAAATTAAGTTTTTTAGAGTGAGAACAGGCCAGTTCTGGAAAATGACTGAAAATGACTTGTCATGGACTATATCTTTCCATTTTGCTTGAACTTCATCTAACCTGATGTTATGAATCAGAAATGTGTCTTGTGTTCACAGAGGATGACAATTGGTTCTAAGTAGCCAGGCATGACAAAAGTCAGGTTTTCAGAGTGAGAACAGGCCAGTTCTGGAAAATGACCTGTCATGGACTATATCTTTCCATTTTGCTTGATCTTCATCTAACCTGATGTTATGAATCAGAAATGTGTCTTGTGTTCACAGAGGACTAGAATTGCTTATATGTCAAAAGTGTGGTTTTCATAGCAAGAACAGGCCAGTTTTTGTAAATGAGTGAAAATGACTTGAAATGGACTACATATATCAATTTTGCTCATATTTCACTTAAACTGATGTCCTGAATCAGAAATGTGTCTTGTGTTCGCAGAGGATTTTATATGTCTGCATGCATGACAAAAGTCAGGTTTTCAGAGTGAGAACTAACCAGTGTGAAAAAAATGACTGAAAATGACTTGTCATGGACTATATCTTTCCATTTTGCTTGAACTTCATCTAAACTGATGTTCTGAATCAGAAATGTGTCTTGTGTTCACAGAGGATTTTATATGTCCCCGTGCATGACAAAAGTCAGGTTTTCAGAGTGAGAACAGGCCAGTTCTGGAAAATGACTGAAAATGACTTGTCATGGACTATATCTTTCCATTTTGCTTGAACTTCATCTAACCTGATGTTATGAATCAGAAATGTGTCTTGTGTTCACAGAGGATGACAATTGGTTCTAAGTAGCCAGGCATGATAAAAGTCAGGTTTTCAGAGTGAGAACAGGCCAGTTCTGGAAAATGACTGAAAATGACTTGTCATGGACTATATCTTTCCATTTTGCTTGAACTTCATCTAACCTGATGTCCGAAATCAGAAATGTGTCTTGTGTTCACAGAGGACTAGAATTGCTTATATGTCCCCTTGCATGACAAAAGTCAGGTTTTCAGAGTGAGAACAGGCCAGTTCTGGAAAATGACTGAAAATGACTTGTCATGGACTATATCTTTCCATTTTGCTTGAACTTCATCTAAAGTGATGTTCTGAATCAGAAATGAGTCTTATGTTCACAAAGGATGAGAATTGCTGGTATGTCCCAATGCATGTCTTCAGTGAGGTTTTCAGAGTGAGACTAGGCCATTTCTGGAAAAAATGACTGAAAATGACTTGTCATGGACTATATCTTTCCATTTTGCTTGAACTTCATCTAAAGTGATGTTCTGAATCAGAAATGAGTCTTATGTTCACAGAGGATGAGAATTTGTTCTAAGTAACCAGGCATGTGAAAAGTGAGGTTTTAGGAGCGAGAACAGGCCAGTTTTGGAAAATGACTGAAAATGACTTGTCATGGACTATATCTTTCCATTTTGCTTGAACTTCATCTAAAGTGATGTTCTGAATCAGAAATGAGTCTTATGTTCACAGAGGATGAGAATTTGTTCTAAGTAACCAGGCATGATAAAAGTCAGGTTTTCAGAGTGAGAACAGGCCAGTTCTGGAAAATGACTGAAAATGACTTGTCATGGACTATATCTTTCCATTTTGCTTGAACTTCATCTAAACTGATGTTCTGAATCAGAAATGTGTCTTATTTTCACAGAGGATGACAATTGGTTCTAAGTAACCAGGCATGTGAAAAGTGAGGTTATCGGAGTGAGAACAGGCCAGTTTTGGAAAATGACTGAAAATGACTTGTCATGGACTATATCTTTCCATTTTGCTTGAACTTCATCTAAAGTGATGTTCTGAATCAGAAATGAGTCTTATGTTCACAGAGGATGAGAATTGCTGGTATGTCCCAATGCATGTCTAAAGTGAGGTTTTCAGAGTTAGAACAGGCCAGCTTTGGAAAATGACTGAAAATGACTTGTCATGGACTATATCTTTCCATTTTGCTTGAACTTCATCTAAAGTGATGTTCTGAATCAGAAATGAGTCTTATGTTCACAGAGGATTAGAATTGCATGTGAAAAGTGAGGTTTTCACAGTTAGAACAGGCCAGTTTTGGAAAATGACTGAAAATGATGTGTCATGGACTATATCTTTCCATTGTGCTTGAACTTCATCTAAACTGATGTTCTGAATTAGAAATGTGTCTTATGTTCACAGAGGATGAGACTTTGTTCTAAGTAGCCAGGCATGTGAAAAGTGAGGTTTTCACAGTTAGAACAGGCCAGTTTTGGAAAGTGACTGAAATGATTAAATTCCATGGAATGATGTTGAACTTCATCTAAACTGATGTTCTGAATCAGAAATGTGTCTAATTTTCACAGAGGATGACTATTGGTCCTAAGTAGCCAGGCATGACAAAAGTCAGGTTTTAAGAGTGAGAACAGGCCATTTCTGGAAAAAATGACTGAAAATGACTTGTCATGGACTATATCTTTCCATTTTGCTTGAACTTCATCTAAACTGATGTTCTGAATCAGAAATGTGTCTTGTGTTCACAGAGGATGACAATTTGCTCTAAGTAGCCAGGCAATGACAAAAGTTAGGTTTTCAGTGTGAGAACAGGCCAGTTCCAGAAAATGACTGAAAATGACTTGTCATGGACTATATCTTTCCATTGTGCTTGAACTTCATCTAAACTGATGTTCTGAATTAGAAATGTGTCTTATGTTCACAGAGGATGAGACTTTGTTCTAAGTAGCCAGGCATGTGAAAAGTGAGGTTTTCACAGTTAGAACAGGCCAGTTTTGGAAAATGACTGAAAATGATTAAATTCCATGGACTATCCATTGTTGCTTGAACTTCATCTAAACTGATGTTCTGAATTAGAAATGTGTCTTATGTTCACAGAGGATTAGAATTGCTTATATGTCCCCATGCAAGTCAAAAGTGAGATTTTCAGAGTGACACCCGGCCAGTTTTGGAAAGTGACTGAAAATGATGTGTCATGGACTATATCTTTCCATTGTGCTTGAACTTCATCTAAACTGATGTTCTGAATTAGAAATGTGTCTTATGTTCACAGAGGATTAGAATTGCTTTTTTGTCCCATGCATGACAAAAGTCAGGTTTTCAGAGTGAGAACAGGCCAGTTCTGGAAAATGACTGAAAATGACTTGTCATGGACTATATCTTTCCATTTTGCTTGAACTTCATCTAAACTGATGTTCTGAATCACAAATGTGTCTTGTGTTCACAGAGGATTAGAATTGCTTTTTTGTCCCCATGCATGACAAAAGTGAGGTTTTCAGAGTGAGAACAGGCCAGTTCTGGAAAATGACTGAAAATGACTTGTCATGGACTATATCTTTCCATTTTGCTTGAACTTCATCTAAACTGATGTTCTGATTCAGAAATGTGTCCTATGTTCACAGGGGATTAGAATTACTTCTATGTCCCCATGCATGTGAAAAGTGAGGTTTTCAGAGTGAGAACAGGCCAGTTCTGGAAAATGACTGAAAATGACTTGTCATGGACTATATCTTTCCATTTTGCTTGAACTTCATCTAAACTGATGTTCTGAATCACAAATGTGTCTTGTGTTCACAGAGGATTAGAATTGCTTTTTTGTCCCCATGCATGACAAAAGTCAGGTTTTCAGAGTGAGAACAGGCCAGTTCTGGAAAATGACTGAACATGACTTGTCATGGACTATATCTTTCCATTTTGCTTGAACTTCATCTAAACTGATGTTCTGAATAACAAATGTGTCTTATGTTCACAGGGGATTATAAGTAGCAAGGCATGACAAAAGTCAGGTTTTCAGAGTGAGAACAGGCCAGTTCTGGAAAATGACTGAAAATGACTTGTCATGGACTATATCTTTCCATTTTGCTTGAACTTCATCTAAACTGATGTTCTGAATCAGAAATGTGTCTTGTGTTCACAGAGGATTTTATATGTCTGCATGCATGACAAAAGTGAGTTTTTCAGAGGGAGAACTGGTCAGTGTGAAAAAATGACTGAAAATGACTTGTCATGGACTATATCTTTCCATTTTGCTTGAACTTCATCTAAACTGATGTTCTGAATCAGAAATGTGTCTTGTGTTCACAGAGGATTTTATATGTCCCCATGCATGACAAAAGTCAGGTTTTCAGAGTGAGAACAGGCCAGTTCTGGAAAATGACTGAAAATGACTGAAAATGACGTGTCATGGACTATATCTTTCCATTTTGCTTGAACTTCATCTAAACTGATGTTCTGAATCACAGATGTGTCTTGTGTTCACAGAGGATTAGAATTGCTTTTTTGTCCCATGCATGACAAAAGTCAGGTTTTCAGAGTGAGAACAGGCCAGTTCTGGAAAATGACTGAAAATGACTTGTCATGGACTATATCTTTCCATTTTGCTTGAACTTCATCTAAACTGATGTTCTAAATCAGAAATGTGTCGTCGTGTTCTCAGAGGATTAGATTTTGTTCTAAGGAGCCAGGCATGACAAAAGTCAGGTTTTCAGAGTGAGAACAGGCCAGTTCTGGAAAATGACTGAAAATGACTTGTCATGGACTATATCTTTCCATTTTGCTTGAACTTCATCTAAACTGATGTTCTGAATCAGAAATGTGTCTTATGTTCGCAGAGGATGACTATTGGTCCTACGTAGCCAGGCATGACAAAAGTCAGGTTTTCAGAGTGAGAACAGGCCAGTTCTGGAAAATGACTGAAAATGACTTGTCATGGACTATATCTTTCCATTTTGCTTGAACTTCATCTAAACTGATGTTCTGAATCACAGATGTGTCTTGTGTTCACAGAGGATTAGAATTGCTTTTTTGTCCCATGAATGACAAAAGTCAGGTTTTCAGAGTGAGAACAGGCCAGTTCTGGAAAATGACTGAACATGACTTGTCATGGACTATATCTTTCCATTTTGCTTGAACTTCATCTAAACTGATGTTCTGAATCACAAATGTGTCTTGTGTTCACAGAGGATTAGAATTGCTTTTTTGTCCCCATGCATGACAAAAGTCAGGTTTTCAGAGTGAGAACAGGCCAGTTCTGGAAAATGACTGAAAATGACTTGTCATGGACTATATCTTTCCATTTTGCTTGAACTTCATCTAAACTGATGTTCTGAATCACAGATGTGTCTTGTGTTCACAGGGGATTAGACTTACTTTTTTGTCGTCGACAAAAGTCAGGTTTTCAGAGTGAGAACAGGCCAGTTCTGGAAAATGACTGAAAATGACTTGTCATGGACTATATCTTTCCATTTTGCTTGAACTTCATCTAAACTGATGTTCTGAATCACAAATGTGTCTTGTGTTCACAGAGGATAAGAATTACTTTTTTGTCCCCATTCAAGACAAAAGTCAGGTTTTCAGAGTGAGAACAGGCCAGTTCTGGAAAATGACTGAAAATGACGTGTCATGGACTATATCTTTCCATTTTGCTTGAACTTCATCTAAACTGATGTTCTGAATAACAAATGTGTCTTATGTTCACAGGGGATTATAAGTAGCAAGGCATGACAAAAGTCAGGTTTTCAGAGTGAGAACAGGCCAGTTCTGGAAAATGACTGAAAATGACTGAAAATGACGTGTCATGGACTATATCTTTCCATTTTGCTTGAACTTCATCTAAACTGATGTTCTGAATCACAAATGTGTCTTGTGTTCACAGAGGATTAGAATTGCTTTTTTGTCCCATGAATGACAAAAGTCAGGTTTTCAGAGTGAGAACAGGCCAGTTCTGGAAAATGACTGAAAATGACTGAAAATGACGTGTCATGGACTATATCTTTCCATTTTGCTTGAACTTCATCTAAACTGATGTTCTGAATAACAAATGTGTCTTGTGTTCACAGGGGATTAGACTTACTTTTTTGTCGTCGACAAAAGTCAGGTTTTCAGAGTGAGAACAGGCCAGTTCTGGAAAATGACTGAACATGACTTGTCATGGACTATATCTTTCCATTTTGCTTGAACTTCATCTAAACTGATGTTCTGAATAACAAATGTGTCTTGTGTTCACAGGGGATTAGACTTACTTTTTTGTCGTCGACAAAAGTCAGGTTTTCAGAGTGAGAACAGGCCAGTTCTGGAAAATGACTGAAAATGACTGAAAATGACGTGTCATGGACTATATCTTTCCATTTTGCTTGAACTTCATCTAAACTGATGTTCTGAATAACAAATGTGTCTTGTGTTCACAGAGGATTAGAATTGCTTTTTTGTCCCATGAATGACAAAAGTCAGGTTTTCAGAGTGAGAACAGGCCAGTTCTGGAAAATGACTGAAAATGACTTGTCATGGACTATATCTTTCCATTTTGCTTGAACTTCATCTAAACTGATGTTCTGAATCACAAATGTGTCTTGTGTTCACAGAGGATTAGAATTACTTTTTTGTCCCCATGCATGACAAAAGTCAGGTTTTCAGAGTGAGAACAGGCCAGTTCTGGAAAATGACTGAAAATGACTGAAAATGACGTGTCATGGACTATATCTTTCCATTTTGCTTGAACTTCATCTAAACTGATGTTCTGAATCACAAATGTGTCTTGTGTTCACAGAGGATTAGAATTGCTTTTTTGTCCCCATGCATGACAAAAGTCAGGTTTTCAGAGTGAGAACAGGCCAGTTCTGGAAAATGACTGAACATGACTTGTCATGGACTATATCTTTCCATTTTGCTTGAACTTCATCTAAACTGATGTTCTGAATCACAAATGTGTCTTGTGTTCACAGAGGATAAGAATTACTTTTTTGTCCCCATTCAAGACAAAAGTCAGGTTTTCAGAGTGAGAACAGGCCAGTTCTGGAAAATGACTGAAAATGACTGAAAATGACGTGTCATGGACTATATCTTTCCATTTTGCTTGAACTTCATCTAAACTGATGTTCTGAATAACAAATGTGTCTTGTGTTCACAGGGGATTAGCAAGGCATGACAAAGTCAGGTTTTCAGAGTGAGACCAGGCCAGTCTTGGAAAAGGACTGAAAATGTTATGGACTATATTTTTCCATTTTGCTTGAACTTCATCTAAACTGATGTTCTGAATAACAA
>NC_054881.1:123726-168726 GCF_018320785.1 Cheilinus undulatus
TGTCTGTAGGTTTTCCACAAAGGACATAAGAGAAAAGAACAGGTCATTTCCACAAATTGCATATTTGGGCATTAACCTATTGACCTCATGTATTTAGGGCTATAACTCAGGAAGGCAAGGGCCAAGAGAGATGAGACAAAGTGCTCTGCAGAGCTCCCAAGGAGCTCTATCACATATGTTACAATCACATCTCTCAAATGTCCATCTTGAGTGGGGGAGGAGTTTTCATGTTGAATTTCCAAATTCTAAATTCCAATTTTCATTTGGAAATGACATTTGACCTCAGGTTTGAGGTCCTTGCTGTGGTTCAAATCTCACCCACTTATTACCCATAATTGTTGGAGATATAGACTGTAATCCAGGGGTGGTTGCATGTCTGTAGATTTTCCACAAAGGACATAAGAGCAAAAAACAGGTCATTTCCACAAACTGCACATTTGGGCATTAACCTAATGACTTCATGTATTTAGGGCCATAGCTCAGGAAGGCAAGGGCCAAGAGAGATGAGACAAAGTGCTCCGCAGAGCTCCCAAGGAGCTCTATCACATATGTTAGAATCACATCTCTCAAATGTCCATCCTGAGTGGGGGAGGAGTTTTCATGTTGAATTTCCAAATTTTAAATTCCCATTTTGATTTGGAATTCACATTTGACCTCAGTTTTTAGGTACTTGATGTGGTTCAAATCTCACCCACTTATTATCCATGATTGTTTGGGATATAGACTGTAATCCAGGGGTGGTTGCATGTCTGTAGGTTTTCCACAAAGGACATAAGAGAAAAGAACAGGTCATTTCCACAAATTGCACATTTGGGCCTCAACCTATTGACCTCATGGATTTAGGGCCATAACTCAGGAAGGCAAGGGCCAAGAGAGATGAGACAAAGTGCTCTGCAAAGCTCTCAAGGAGCTCTATCACATATGTTACAATCACATCTCTCAAATGTCCAGCCTGAGTGGGGGAGGAGTTTTCATGTTGAATTTCCAAATTTTAAATTCCCATTTTCATTTGGAATTCACATTTGACCTCAGTTTTCAGGCACTTGCTGTGGTTCAAATCTCACCCACTTATTACCCATGACTGTTGGGGATATAGACTGTAATCCAGGAGTGGTTGCATGTCTGTAGGTTTTCCACAAAGGAAAAAAGAGCAAAGAACAGGTCATTTCCACAAACTGCACATTTAGGCATTAACCTAATGACTTCATGTATTTCGGGCCATAACTCAGGAAGGCAAGGGCCAAGAGAGGTGAGAGGATGTGCTCTGCAGAGCTCTCAAGGAGCTCTATCACATATGTTACAATCACATCTCTCAAATTTTCAGCTTGAGTGGGGGAGGAGTTTTCATGTTGAATTTCCAAATTCTAAATTCCTATTTTGATTTGGAATTCACATTTGACCTCAGTTTTTAGGTACTTGCTGTGGTTCAAATCTCACCCACTTATTACCCATAATTGTTGGGGATATAGACTGTAATCCAGGGGTGGTTGCATGTCTGTAGGTTTTCCACAAAGGACATAAGAGCAAAGAACAGGTCATTTCCACAAACTGCACATTTGGGCATTAACCTATTGACCTCATGTATTTAGGGCCATAACTCAGGAAGGCAAGGGCCAAGAGAGATGAGACAAAGTGCTCTGCAGAGCTCCCAAGGAGCTCTATCACATATGTTACAATCACATCTCTCAAATGTCCATCTTGAGTGGGGGAGGAGTTTTCATGTTGAATTTCCAAATTTTAAATTCCAATTTTCATTTGGAAATGACATTTGACGTCAGTTTGTAGGCACTTGCTGTGGTTCAAATCTCACCCACTTATTACCCATGACTGTTGGGGATATAGACTGTAATCCAGGGGTGGTTGCATGTCTGTAGGTTTTCCACAAAGGACATAAGAGCAAAGAACAGGTCATTTCCACAAATTGCACATTTGGGCCTCAACCTATTGACCTCATGGATTTAGGGCCATAACTCAGGAAGGCGAGGGCCAAGAGAGATTAGACAAAGTGCTCTGCAAAGCTCTCAAGGAGCTCTATCACATATGTTACAATCACATCTCTCAAATGTTCAGCTTGAGTGGGGGAGGAGTTTTCATGTTGAATTTCCAAATTTTAAATTCCCATTTTAATTTTTGAAATGACATTTGACCTCAGTTATTAGGCACTTGCTGTGGTTCAAATCTCACCCACTTATTACCCATGACTGTTGGGGATATAGACTGTAATCCAGGAGTGGTTGCATGTCTGTAGGTTTTCCACAAAGGAAAAAAGAGCAAAGAACAGGTCATTTCCACAAACTGCACATTTGGGCATTAACCTAATGACTTCATGGATTTAGGGCCATAACTCAGGAAGGCAAGGGCCAAGAGAGATGAGACAAAGTGCTCTGCAAAGCTCTCAAGGAGCTCTATCACATATGTTACAATCACATCTCTCAAATGTCCAGCCTGAGTGGGGGAGGAGTTTTCATGTTGAATTTCCAAATTCTAAATTCCCATTTTGATTTGGAATTCACATTTGACCTCAGTTATTAGGCACTTGCTGTGGTTCAAATCTCACCCACTTATTACCCATAATTGTTGGGGATATAGACTGTAATCCAGGAGTGGTTGCATGTCTGTAGGTTTTCCACAAAGGACATAAGAGTAACAAACAGGTCATTTCCACAAATTGCATATTTGGGCATTAACCTATTGACCTCATGTATTTAGGGCCATAACTCAGGAAGGCAAGGGCCAAGAGAGATGAGACAAAGTGCTCTGCAAAGCTCTCAAGGAGCTCTATCACATATGTTACAATCACATCTCTCAAATGTCCATCTTGAGTGGGGGAGGAGTTTTCATGTTGAATTTCCAAATTTTAAATTCCCATTGTGATTTGGAAATGACATTTGACCTCAGTTTTTAGGCACTTCTTGTGGTTCAAATCTTACCCACTTATTACCCATGATTGTTGGGGATATAGACTGTAATCCAGGGGTGGTTGCATGTCTGTAGGTTTTCCACAAAGGAAAAAAGAGCAAAGAACAGGTCATTTCCACAAACTGCACATTTGGGCATTAACCTATTGACCTCATGTATTTAGGGCCATAACTCAGGAAGGCAAGGGCCAAGAGAGATGAGACAAAGTGCTCTGCAGAGCTCCCAAGGAGCTCTATCACATATGTTACAATCACATCTCTCAAATGTCCAGCCTGAGTGGGGGAGGAGTTTTCATGTTGAATTTCCAAATTCTAAATTCCAATTTTCATTTGGAAATGACATTTGACCTCAGTTTTTAGGTACTTGCTGTGGTTCAAATCTCACCCACTTATTACCCATGATTGTTGGGGATATAGACTGTAATCCAGGGGTGGTTGCATGTCTGTAGGTTTTCCACAAAGGACATAAGAGCAAAGAACAGGTCATTTCCACAAACTGCACATTTGGGCATTAACCTAATGACTTCATGGATTTAGGGCCATAACTCAGGAAGGCAAGGGCCAAGAGAGATGAGACAAAGTGCTCTGCAAAGCTCTCAAGGAGCTCTATCACATATGTTACAATCACATCTCTCAAATGTCCAGCCTGAGTGGGGGAGGAGTTTTCATGTTGAATTTCCAAATTCTAAATTCCCATTTTCATTTGGAATTCACATTTGACCTCAGTTTTCAGGCACTTGATGTGGTTCAAATCTTACCCACTTATTACCCATGATTGTTGGGGATATAGACTGTAATCCAGCGGTGGTTGCATGTCTGTAAGTTTTCCACAAAGGACATAAGAGTAACAAACAGGTAATTTCCACAAATTGCACATTTGGGCATTAATCTATTGACCTCATGTATTTAGGGCCATAACTCAGGAAGGCAAGGGCCAAGAGAGATGAGACAAAGTGCTCTGCAGAGCTCCCAAGGAGCTCTATCACATATGTTACAATCACATCTCTCAAATGTCCATCTTGAGTGGGGGAGGAGTTTTCATGTTGAATTTCCAAATTTTAAATTCCCATTTTGATTTGGAATTCACATTTGACCTCAGTTTTCAGGCACTTGCTGTGGTTCAAATCTCACCCACTTATTACCCATAATTGTTGGGGATATAGACTGTAATCCAGGGGTGGTTGCATGTCTGTAGGTTTTCCACAAAGGACATAAGAGAAAAGAACAGGTCATTTCCACAAACTGCACATTTGGGCATTAACCTAATGACTTCATGTATTTAGGGCCATAACTCAGGAAGGCAAGGGCCAAGAGAGATGAGACAAAGTGCTCTGCAGAGCTCCCAAGGAGCTCTATCACATATGTTACAATCACATCTCTCAAATGTCCAGCCTGAGTGGGGGAGGATTTTCAAGTTGGATTTCCAACTTCTCAATTCTCATTAGAAAAGGAGAAGTTGGAACTTTTTGTAGCAACATGCCAGACACTTGGGACCAAGCCCATTTGACTCAGAATGACTCAAATAGTATACACAGCAAATTTGGGGGCCCTAGCACTTGGGAAAATGATCAGTTCCAACTTCTAGATTATGAGTGAAAGTTGGAACTTTTTGTAGCAACATGCCAGACACTTGGGACCAAGCCCATTTGACTCAGAATGACTCATATAGTATACACAGCAAATTTGGGGGCCCTAGGCAATTGGTGCAATGCTCAGATCCAACTTCTCAATTCTGAGGTAAAGTTGGAACTTTTTGTAGCAACATGCCAGACACTTTGGTTCAATCCCATTTGACTCAGAATGACTCAAAGAGTACACACAGCAAATTTGGGGGCCCTAGCACTTGGGGATATGATCAGTTCCAACTTCTAAATTCTCAGTGAAAGTTGGAACTTTTTGTAGCAACATGCCAGACACTTGGGACCAAGCCCATTTGACTCAGAATGACTCAAATAGTATACACAGCAAATTTGGGGGCCCTAGGCAATTGGTGCAACGCTCAGATCCAACTTCTAAATTCTCAGTGAAAGTTGGAACTTTTTGTAGCAACATGCCAGACACTTGGGACCAAGCCCATTTGACTCAGAATGACTCAAATAGTATACACAGCAAATTTGGGGGCCCTAGCACTTGGTGAAACGATCACTTCCAACTATTAAATTCTCAGCGAAAGTTGGAACTTTTTGTAGCAACATGCCAGACACTTGGGACCAAGCCCATTTGACTCAGAATGACTCAAATAGTATACACAGCAAATTTGGGGGCCCTAGCACTTGGGGAAATGGTCAGTTCCAACTTCTAAATTCCCAGTGAAAGTTGGAACTTTTTGTAGCAACATACCAGACATATGGGACCAAGCCCATTTGACTCAGAATGACTCAAAGAGTACACACAGCAAACTTGGGGGCCCTAGCACTTGGGAAAATGATCAGTTCCAACTTCTAGATTATGAGTGAAAGTTGGAACTTTTTGTAGCAACATGCCAGACACTTGGGACCAAGCCCATTTGACTCAGAATGACTCAAATAGTATACACAGCAAATTTGGGGGCCCTAGCACTTGGGGAAATGGTCAGTTCCAACTTCTAAATTCTCAGCAAATGTTGGAACTTTTTGTAGCAACATGCCAGACACTTGGGACCAAGCCCATTTGACTCAGAATGACTCAAATAGTATACACAGCAAATTTGGGGGCCCTAGCACTTGGGGAAATGGTCAGTTCCAACTTCTTGATTCTCAGCAAAAGTTGGAACTTTTTGTAGCAACATGCCAGACACTTGGGACCAAGCCCATTTGACTCAGAATGACTCAAATAGTATACACAGCAAATTTGGGGGCCCTAGCACTTGGGGAAATGGTCAGTTCCAACTTCTAAATTCTCAGTGAAAGTTGGAACTTTCAGTAGCAACATGCCAGACACTTGGGACCAAGCCCATTTGACTCAGAATGACTCAAGCAGTACACCTAGCAAATTTGGGGGCCCTAGCACTTGGGGAAATGGTCAGTTCCAACTTCTTGATTCACAGCAAAAGTTGGAACTTTTTGTAGCAACATGCCAGACACTTGGGACCAAGCCCATTTGACTCAGAATGACTCAAATGGTATACACAGCAAATTTGGGGGCCCTAGCACTTGGGGAAATGATCAGTTCCAACTTCTAGATTATGAGTGAAAGTTGGAACTTTTTGTAGCAACATGCCAGACACTTGGGACCAAGCCCATTTGACTCAGAATGACTCAAGCAGTATACACAGCAAATTTGGGGGCCCTAGCACTTGGGAAAATGTACAGCTGCAACTCCTAAATTCTGAGATAAAGTTGGAACTTTTTGTAGCAACATGCCAGACACTTGGGACCAAGCCCATTTGACTCAGAATGACTCAAATAGTATACACAGCAAATTTTGGGGACCTAGCACTTGGTGAAATGATCAGTTCCAACTTCTAAATTCTCAGTGAAAGTTGGAACTTATTGTAGACACAGACTATAATCCAGGGGTGGTTGCATGTCTGTAGGTTTTCCACAAATGAAAAAAGAGCAAAAGCAGGTCATTTCCACAAATTGCACATTTGGGCATTAACCTATTGACCTCATGGATTTAGGGCCATAACTCAGGAAGGCAAGGGCCAAGAGAGATGAGACAAAGTGCTCTGCAGAGCTCCCAAGGAGCTCTATCACATATGTTACAATCACATCTCTCAAATGTCCAGCCTGAGTGAGGGAGGAGTTTTCATGTTGAATTTCCAAATTCTAAATTCCCATTTTCATTTGGAATTTACATTTGACCTCAGTTTTTAGGCACTTGCTGTGGTTCAAATCTCACCCAATAATAACTCGTGATTGTTGAGGATACAGACTCTAATCCAGGGGTGGTTGCATGTCTGTAGGTGTTGCACAAAACAAATTTCATCCTACAATGATTTTCAAAATGTTTTTAGGCCACATGTTTTTCCAGCTTGTATTGTTAAAAGTCATGAGTTGAAATGGTAGTGTTATAGAGACATTATCCATCATGTAAAAATATTCAACAATTTACCTGATAAAGAAAGTCCACACCAGAATGGCTGTCCTGCTCCTTGGTGAAGTTATCTCTGCAAACAGGAAATGGTTGAGGAGTTTTAAGGTCAGTTCCAGTAATTAAATTTATAAGTATTTGAATTGTTTTATAAATGCGTGATAAGTAATTAAAACCTCATTTAATTCAAATTCAATCAAATATGTACTCACCTTCCAAAATTTCATCTATAGAAAAGAACAGCCATTTTGTCTAGATAAAAAAAAAAAAAAAAAACTTGGACTTCCTTTGTAAACAGGAAGTGTTGGGAAGAAGGACGTTTAGCAGCACATGGTGAGTAAAGGCTAGCTCTCCAAATTTATCATGTTTTCTAGTCCAAAACTTGTTGAAACTTGATTGTTGTTGCCGTAACATAGCCTGTATCATCTTAAAAGATACTCAGCAAGGTTTGTGTTTGCTTTAAAATTGCCTACACATGATGGCACTTCTGTCAGAACCAGAAATAGAATGACATCTTAACCTTGAAAAGTTGATTTAGGCCACATGTTTTTCCTTGCATGGTTGAAAGTCATCAAAGAAGAGTTGAAATTGTAGTAAAACTTCATAAAACACAAAATGAACTTGTTATAGAGACATTATTCATCATGTTAAAAAGGTTTGGTGATTATATTCAACAATTTACCTGATAAAGAAAGTCCTCACCAGTCTCAGTGCTCCTGTGCAAAATGGCTGTCCTGCTCCTTGGTGAAGTTATCTCTGCAAACAGGAAATGGTTGAGGGGTTAAAAGGTCAATTCCAGAATTCCAAATTGCTATCTCTCAACTCTAGATAGATAGATAGATAGATAGATGGATGGATAGGTGGGTGGATGGATGGATGGATGGATGGGTGGGTGGATGGATGGATAGGTGGGTGGATGGATGGATAGGTGGGTGGATGGATGGATAGGTAGGTGGATGGATGGATAGGTGGGTGGATGGATGGATAGGTGGGTGGATGGATGGATAGGTAGGTGGGTGGATGGATAGGTGGGTGGGTGGATGGATGGATGGATGGGTGGGTGGATGTATGGATAGGTGGGTGGATGGATGGATAGGTGGGTGGATGGATAGATAGGTGGGTGGGTGGATGGATGGATGGATGGGTGGGTGGATGGATGGGTGGATGGATTGGTGGGTGGATGGATGGCTGGGTGGGTGGATAGATAGGTGGATGGTGGGTGGATGGATGGGTGGATGGATGGGTGGTGGATGGATAGGTAGGTGGATGGATGGATAGGTGGGTGGGTGGATGGATGGGTGGATGGATGGATAGGTGGGTGGGTGGATGGATGGGTGGATGGATGGATAGGTGGATAGGTGGGTGGGTGGGTGGATGGATGGATAGGTGGGTGGGTGGATAGATAGATAGATAGATAGATAGATAGATAGATAGATAGATAGATAGATAGATAGATAGATAGATAGATAGATAGATATTAAATTAATTAATAAGTAAATTAATAAGTAAATGAATTGGTTTATAGAATACTGTTGCACTTATAGATTTAAATGTAGAAGAGACCAATCAGGTAATAGCCAGGGGTGGTCACAGAGTTCAGAGGTCAGTGTCTGCCATTTTATTTTGATATACAAGTTTGTTGTGTCAGCAGGGTAATTGGAGCTGTTAAAAAATATTCTGATGCTTTTTCATTTAAGGAAGAATTTAAGCACACAATGGTATGATTTTGAAAATGTTTATCTGAAATTGTGTACTTTAATGTGTGTTTTCCAGCTTTGCTATTGAGCAAGCAAAAGTTTAATGTGATAGATAGAAATTTGGTTCTGATGACATTAGCTTTCATATTTTCATCTAAAATCATTATAAAAATCCACGTTTCAATCCTTGCAATTCTTGATTGGAACATTCTTTTCCTTTTAAAGTGTGAAGATGCCCCTCTCCATGATGTCCTGCATCCACTGCAAGCATCCAGGGTTTCAAAAGGCTCCCATCACTAGGCTTCAGCTATGGCATTTGCTACTGGCTTTGTCATTTCTGCCTTTCATCGCAAACCCATCTCAAGGCCTGCAGATCATCTCACGACCAGTTTCACCAACATATGCAGCGGTGGGAGACAAGGTCACCTTTCACTGTCACTTCACCATTACTCCTGAAGACTTGGGAACAATTGACATTGAATGGAGCATCAAGCCTGCAGACATCAGCGGAGGAGACCGTGTTTATTTGGTATGCCGATCGCATCTATAACCATTTTGAAAGATTTAAAGGAAGAGTTAACTTTGTTTCTCCAGATCCTGCAAGTGGCAATGCATCAATAACCATCTATGACTTGAAGCTTACTGACTCTGACACGTACCAGTGCAAGGTTAGAAAACTTCCCTTATTTGATAGCATCATCACTCGCCTGCATGTATTGGAGAGGCCAAACAAACCTATGTGCTTCCCTGAAGGTGTGGTTGAAGTGGGTCGAACGTGGTGCTTAAATGTCGGTCTACACAAGGTAGTCCTCCAATGTGGTACACATGGGACATAGAAAGCAAAGGGAAGATGATCCCCTACAGTGGCATGGTAGATCCTGAGAGTGGTGACCTGGCTTTGAAACTAATCAGAGAAGAAATATCATCTGTCTTTGTCTGTACCGCTCGTAACTTTGTGGGTTCGGAAACATGCACCTTTACACTGGAAGTCGATACAACAGATGTTACTGTTGCAGTTTCGGCAGCCGTCACAGTCACTGTGAGCAGTATCATCATCATCGCGGCCATTGTTTTCCTCTTTTGCAGGAGAAAGGATGTTCAGTATCCTGGAAATGACATTTTAATGGATACACCGCCTCCTACGAGACAGCAGCCTGAAACCAAATTGACTGTATAGAACATGCCATGCAGTCCAAAGACAAGCAGCCTCATTATTTTGTTTTGATTTCTAAAGACATTTTTTAAGACCATTTCAGGTGACCAGGACATGTTAAATGTGAAGGAACTGTGGAATCTGATTTTTTTGTTCAGCAAATTTAAGTTTTTTCTAAAGATATTTAGATGGATTTCTTTGTCATTGCTTGTTGACAAGACTTTAGTTTGTTTTTCTTTGAATTTATTTTGAGGTTAGGCTGTGTCACAGATACTAAGGTCACACTATTGTTATGGTAAATGGTAAATGGACTTGTTCTTGTATTGCGCTTTTTGACTTAGCCACCAGTTCTAACACGTTCACTCAGATTTACACACCTGTGGAAGTGCCCCAGGATTAGGTGTCTTACCCAAGAACACCATGACATGTGAAATATGTAAAGGTATGAACAAAAGAGTTATTTTTCTGTTAGAGAATAAAGTACCAGCATAAAGCACAAAATGAGTCTTTTCATTGAATATTCAATTATCAGTGGGAACATAAAAGCTTGTTTTCCTTAAAAGCTACAGCACCACTAATGTGAGACAATCAATAACTAGAAAAGCACTCGTAGAGTGCAGATCTCCGCCAAGGTAGCTTAGTCCCCCTGTGGTCTCATTTCAAACAATTAGCCTCATCTCCCAATGGCAGAAAATCTTTCAAAAATTCCCTGGTGGAGAGAGAGGGAGAGGGAGGGAGGGGGAGAGAGAGAGAGAGAGAGAGAGGGAGGGAGGGAGGGAGGGAGAGAGAGAGGGAGGGAGGGAGAGGGAGAGGGGGGAGAGAGAGAGAGAGAGAGGGAGGGGGGGAGGGAGAGAGAGAGAGAGAGAGAGGGGGGGGGAGGGAGGGGGGGAGGGAGGGAGAGAGAGGGAGGGAGGAAGAGAGAGAGAGGGAGGGTTAGGGTCACATGCACATAGATTAAAAGTTGGACTTCCTGTGTCTAAAGGAAGTGGTTAGGTCAACAGCAGCAGAAGCCTCGGCTGCATGATGAGGAAGGGTTAGCTCTGCTGTTAAACGATCTTTCTTTGGTAAAAAGTGAGTAATATTGTTAGTGTCTGCCTTTTTTCTCTTTCTAACATCACAATGTCATGTTGATCAGTGTTTTTATGCGCTTTTAAGCTTTTCAAAATCACTTTTTAGTTCATGTTTTGTGTAAAAGACAAAACAATGTGATGTAGATGTAAATGTGGAATATGTTTGGATTTCATGACACCTTCATTCGTGTGTGTGTACCAGGTAAAGATTACCATAAAATATATATTATTTGGATTCCTCTGCAACCATTCTGACAAAGCTCTGTAGAGAGAAGGTGTATCTTTGTATTTACGTGGAGGAATGAGATATTCACTTAAAAAGAATGAAGAGAGGTGCTGAAGGGTGGCCAATCTTTCTCTTTGCAGCCACCATGGAGGGGCTGAAAATGAATTCTGATGGTGATGTTGTTCTGATTGGGGTGAGACTGGGACTGTTTTGTCTTTCAGGTGTCTTTTCTTCACTCCAAGACCCCCAGCATGCTAAAGCCATGGACCTCAAGAAGCATGAATGCGAGGGAGCTTTGTGACAGTGATGATCTGGCCACAGCTTTGGTGCTGGACCCTCTGCTGGATTTCAGCACCAATAAAATGAACGCCATCGCATCACCAGAAATCCAGGGTTGGGATTCTCTCAAAGAGACTCTCCTGAAGTTTCAGTCTACACACAATCACAATGGCACATTTGATACACTGATGGCAGTTGACAAACCAGCTGGTGACTATTTTAGGTCCTTGGGAAGCCATCAGCAGGAACTGCTGAGGCAACATGTCTGGTACTACCTCAGTGCCATTCTGTTGGACAGCGGTGTAAAGATAGAGCCCTGCAACAGATACTCTTCTGAAACCAACAGTGCAAAGGTAATCTCAACAAGGCACTGGTTTCCAGGACAGTGTGTCGACGTCCTGATAGGCCGTGTAGCAACGTTAAGTCCTGCTGACAGTGGCGTGCTAAAGGTTGGGGTCAACGACTTCAGCGTCATGTACTCCTCACACAAACAGTGCGATCAGCTCATGCTCGGACCTGCACGATTTGTCAACCACGACTGCGATCCAAACGCCAAGTACATCGCTGGCAAATCCTTTGCTCGTGTTGAAGTGATAAGGCCTATCTCACCTGGCGAGGAGATCACATGTTACTATGGTCCCACCTTTTTCGGGGAGGGGAATAAAATGTGTGAATGCTACACCTGTGAGAGGAATGGAGGGGGTCACTTTAAGCACAGAGAAAGGCAGCTTCCCTCTGAAACAACAAAGGAGACTGTGAGCCAAAAGTATCACATGAGAACTCGGCAAAATAGGTCGTCAGTGCAAAAGGATGAAGATCCAGTCAAGGAGGCCAAGAGAGCCAAGAGGACAGCAATAGACAAAGAGCTGCAGGAAATGCCGACGTCCAACCCCGATGCACCCATGTTGTCAGAGCTGAGTATGAGTGATATCGCTGAATATGGTAATACCCTAAAAAAGGGCACTAACGTAAGGCTCACATAATCAGAGGCCTGTACTATGAAGTGGGATTAACATACCCGGGATATCTCTCCATTCTCAAGGTTGATTTACCACGCTCACATAAAAGGGGTGGAGTTTGGATCTTTGATGGGCAGGCCATTATCAGAGAGCTGATTGGAGGTGGTGCTTTTATACTCGCCAATCTCTTATCCAGAAAGTAGCCTGTTTATCTGTTCAGTGTAAGTTGCTATGGTGATTTAAAGCTTAGAGGAAGTGTCGTAGGACGGAAACCCCAGGGTTAAGCCTGAATTTACCTCGATGAGAGAAAATGCAGCTTTGTAGTACAGGCCTCTGATCCACCTGTGTTTGGAAATACTGTGTTTCCTTTTAGTAATGTGGAACTTTGGCATTTCCTTTTTTGAGCAGTATATGTCTCGGAAGATAGGAGAAGAAACAAGGCGGTGAATAGAAGGAGCAAGCCCAGATCTGGACCAGGTCAGACAGCGGAAGGGGGAAGAACAGTAGCCAGAACCCAGGATAGGCGGGGAAGAAGGATAGATATCCTTAAATCTAAAGGTAACAAAAGGGTTAGGGAGAGGATTTTACAAGGAAAAGCAAGTGTTTAATTGATCAACTATTGGAATTACAAATGAAAACAGCAGGAAAGCTTGAGTGAGATTTTGCTTGAAAGCAGGCAAGATGTTGCAGGTCTGGACAGCTGCTCATTCTCATAGAAATAAATCTCTAATTAAAACCTCTTTAAATTCAAATTCAATCAAAAATGTACTCACCTTCCAAAATTTCATCTATAGAATAGAACAGCCATTTTGTCTATTTAAAAAAACTCACAATGGTATGATTTTGAAAATGTTTATCTGAAATTGTGCACTTTAATGTGTGTTTTCCAGCTTTGCTAATGTTTGTTTGTTTGTTCATTTAGATCATATTTGCTTATTTAGAATGAACAAGCAAAAGTTTAATGTAATAAGTAATTAAAACCTCATTTAATTCAAATTCAGTCAAAGATGTACTCACCTTCCAAAATTTCATCTATAGAAAAGAACAGCCATTTTGTCTAGATAACTTCCTTTGTAAACAGGAAGTGTTGGGAAGAAGGTAGTTGAGCAGCACATGGTGAGTACAGTCCAGCTCTCCAAATTTATCATGTTTTCTTGACCAAAACTAGTTGAAACTTGATCGTTTTTGCTGTAAAGTAGCCTGTAACATCCTAAAAGATAATCAGCAAGGTTTGTGTTTGCTTTAAAATCGTCCATAAAACCATTTTGATGGCACTTCCGTCAGAACCGGAAATAGAATGGGATAGATGTAAATGTGGAAGCTAAAAGTTGTCATTCCAATTTTTCACGTATTATTATGTTTTTTTTTTGTCCAAAACGTGTTGAAACTTGATTGTGTTTGCTGTAAAGTAGCCTGTAACATCCTAATGTCATACATAAATCGCCCATGAACTTATTTTGATGGCACTTCCGTCAGAACCGGAAATAGAATGGGATAGATGTAAATGTGGAAGCTAAAAGTTGTCATTCCAATTTTTCACGTATTATTATGTTTTTTTTTTGTCCAAAACGTGTTGAAACTTGATTGTGTTTGCTGTAAAGTAGCCTGTAACATCCTAATGTCATACATAAATCGCCCATGAACTTATTTTGATGGCACTTCCGTCAGAACCGGAAATAGAATGGGATAGATGTAAATGTGGAAGCTAAAAGTTTTCATTCTGATGTCATAAAGCAGTGATGCTGGTCTGTGCTCCTCCTAATGCTCCCAATCAAATCCATAATGTTGACATTTTACCTTTCCTCTCTAAAAAGCAAGTAAAAAACATTCCTAATTAAAGTTTAATCGATGATGCACTTACCTTCTGGAACTCAATTTTCTAAAGTGATGCTGGGTCGCACTCCTAAAATACATAAAAGAATGTCAATTACACTTGCTTTTCTTCAGTTTGCAAGTTGTTAAATCTTGCATTCAGACAATTTTTATTGTTTCATTTTTCCCTCATTTTCCCTCTATTCAAACATTGACAACACTTGTCTCTCTTAAACTTCTATGACAGGTATTATGTTTTCCCAGTCGCCCCAAATGGTAAGTCAATTTTAAAAAAGGCAGTTTGCATTATGTGACATCAATGATGCAGAACCTCAGTTTGATTTGTTACTTTTCAATTGTCCACAGGGGGATAAATTGTGTGGAATTTGCTTTAGGAACTATGTCAACCTAAAGCAACACCTCCTCGTGTCCCACAACATTCCAAACATGACTGAGTTTCACTTCTCTTAAAATATGGAAATGGACGGTGAGACTGAGAATTTTTCTGTCATAGATATGCTGATGTGTTTTTGATTGTTTTTTAAATTTCCTGCAACAGAATCACTTCAAAACTGGATTGTCCTATTTGCGACAAAAGAAGCTTCATCCGCCTGGACAAACACCTTATCACCAATCACTCAGTGTCTTCTTTTGAGGTTAGTTTATTCAGTTGCTTTTAATTTTGCAAGATCTGCTGTAATTTTTTTTACCTGACCATTAATTAAATGGAGTGAAGCCTGCAAGCTAGTTCAGGCAGACGACACAAGCTGCACAGAGACACATAGGCCACATGTCCCACTCTTCATAGCTTCATAACTCTTCATTGATGCATGTTTTTTTGCCCCCACCGCCCCGTAGCATACACCTGCAGGCTCCAGGGATTGGTTCAGTATGTTTAGCTCATCACTCCTCAATGTCTCCATGTAGGGGAGAGTGGGGTGACGTGCCAGTTTTTACTCAAAGTGATTTTAAAGTGAGGCCATGACACTAATGCCTCCAACTTAAGTCTGTACACATATTTCAGGATGTGATGCATCCCTGGGAACAACAACTTTGGATCTGAAATAAACTGTTTAAGAAATATAGCTTTCAGAAAAAAAAGAAAGTTGTCTCATGGCACAACTTGCCCCCGGTGCGGGGTAAAGTGTGCCTTTAGGGAGAATACGCTGGGGTAAATTGTGCCAGTGATTATTGAAGATAATTAAAGTAAAACAGAACATTTTAATCTCATAAACTGTAATGCTATATAAAAGCAAGACAAATTCAATACAAAATTACTCATTTAAGTTTTATTTAGATTTCATCACCCTGTTAAACTGATGGAATAAGTCATATTTTCTAGTTTTTGGGGAAACACAAAAATCTTAAATACACAATATGTTATATTTGTGAATCATTTAATAAAGTGATATTGGCCACTTCTGAACATCTCATTGTGGCTTAGGCCAGTTAAAAACTGAATAAACTGCTCTTTAATAACATAGTGCAAACTCAAAACTGAAATCAGTGTTAGCTAAATTAAACAAACAGCAGGTTAATCAAACACTGATGAGGCCCATCTCCTCACTCCTCCAGCTGGTCTTGGCCTTTCTTTACTGGGTTCTAGGTGTGTAGGTCTCAGTGTGTGGATTTGTTAGGGTGGGTGTGTCAGTGTGTGAGGGTCTGGGTGAGAAGGTGTGTGGGTTAGGGTCTAGGCCTGTTGGTCTGGGATTTGTGTTTCTGGGTGTGTGGGTCTGGAGTTGTGGGTATTTGGGTCTGGTTGTGTGGGTGTCAAAGTTTGGATGTATTTTTGGGTCAGGGTTTATGAGTGTGCCACTGGCACAACTTAACCCAGGCCCTTTGGCACAAATCACCCCAGCCCCATTATTTTTGAAAAACTAGCATGATCCTGCAGTTTAGAGCTAATACCATGCTAACTTTATAGACTCATTGTGTAGCCTAATAAAGCACTAGAACATGTGTGAAATGTTTTCAAACTTATCTTTAATTGTTCAGACACAACAATCAAAAAACCTTAATCATATAAATTTTAGTCTGAAAGGCAAAAATCAGTTTTGAGCTAAAATGTGCTTACCTCTCATGCCATGTGTCTCCCTTTTATACAGGATGAGTAAAATGGATGGCTCTTCAAAAATATGTGGTCACATGACCAAATTCTTCTATGGTTTTCTAGAAACAAGGGGTGGCACTACTTCCCCTTTGGCACAAATCCCCCCACTCTCCCCTAAAGTTATCTGCTGGGAGGGATGAGACTGGAGCCTGGGTGCCAAACAGGAAATATGCATTTGCTGCTACAATAAACATTTCAAACACAGTTGTCTGACAGAACTTCATCTTTTTTTGTTATCAGGAGCGAGAGGAGGTGATGAAACAGGCCAAAAGAGCTGCTGTGGTCAAACAGCTGAGTGAACTGAGGTCCCTAAACCCCCCTGTGCCAATGGCATCAACACTGGACATTGACAATGTATATTCACTTGCTTTTAATTCTACAAGATCTGTTGTAAAAAAAATCCCCTTATAATAATAATATTAATAATAATAATAATATTAATAATAATAATAATAATAATAATAATAATAATATCTTGAATTTATTTAGCACCTTTCAAGAAACCCAAGGACGCTTTACAGGAACTCATAGACATGGACAAACTATGTGAGGGTAGGATGAGTGTAAGGGCTGGTTTAGTGAAGACTGTAGGCTGTGGTGAACAGGTGGTGCTTGAGACGTTTTTTGAAAATGTCCAGAGATGGAGCGCTATGAATGTCTGCAGGAAGAGTGTTCCAGAGGGTGGGGGCTGCAGCACTGAAGGCTCTGTCTCCATAGGTTCGGAGTTTGGTTTTGGGCATGGAAAGTAGGCCGGTGTCTGAAGATGGAAGGTTGCGGGATGGTATGTATGGATGGAGGAGATCAGAAAGGTACTGGGGAGCCAGAGCATGGAGAGATTTGTATGTTAGGAGGAGGACTTTGTAGTTGATATGGGACTTGATAGGGAGCCAGTGGAGGTGGATGAGGGTTGGAGTGATGTGTTGCCAGGGTCTAGTGCGGGTGAGAACTCTAGCTGCAGAGTTTTGGACGTACTGAAGCCTGTCCAGGGTTTTGCTGGGAACTCCAGACAGGACTCCATTACAGTAGTCTAGGTAGGAGGTTATGAAAGCATGAATGAGTGTTTCAGCCACAGAATCAGGGAGTGATGGTCGGAGTCTGGAGATGTTCTTGAGATGATAGAAAGCAGATTTGGTGACAGACTTTATGTGGGACTGGAAGGAGAGGGTGGAGTCCAGGATGACGCCCAGGTTTCAGACCTCGGAGGACGGACAGATGGAGGTCCCGTCCACATCGAGCATGAGATCTCCAACCTTCTGCAGCAGCGCTTTGGGGGCCACCACCATGAGCTCTGTTTTATTGCTGTTGAGTTTGAGTTGGTTAGAGGTCATCCAGGCTTTGATGTCGTGGAGGCAGTTTACCAGGGAGTGGGGAGGGAGCTGAGTGGATGGTTTGGTGCTGAGATAGAGTTGGGTGTCATCTGCATAAGAGTGGAAGCTGAGACCATGTTTGTGAATAATCTGTCCAAGGGGAAGCATGTAGATGGTGAAAAGGAGAGGTCCAAGAACAGAGCCTTGAGGCACGCCCTGGTTAACTGGGGCGGGGGATGAGTGAGAGGTGCAGGGAAGGTTGGAGATCGGTCGATAGTTGGAGAGGTCCTCCGGGTCTGACCCGGGCTTCTTGATGATGGGGGTTACTGAGGCAGTTTTGAAGGATGATGGGACAATTCCAGATGATAATGAGGTATTGATGATGTCTACCATGATGGGACACAGAACAGACAGAGATGCTTTCACCAGTGGTGTGGGCATGGGGTCGAGGGAGCAGGTGGATGCCTTGGCCTTCTTGACCCATTCGGTCACTTGGAGAGTGTCCACGGGTGTGAAGCAGGAAAGACGGCAGTGAGGCGGAGGAGCGGTGTCCTGGTGTTAAGTGAAATCCTGAGGTGGAGGTCCAGATGAAAGTTGCTGCTGGATGGAGGCAAATTTATCCTGGAAAAACTGCAGGTGCCTAGTGCAGCGGTTGAAATCAGCTGGGGGATGAAGGTTGTCAATGGGGCGGAGAAGGCGATTTATTGTGGAGAAGAGCATCCGGGGATGGTTTTGCTGGTCACTGATGAGGATGAGTAGTAGCTGGACTTTGCTCTGGAGAGAGCTTCTTTGTAGGAGCTCACATGCTCTTTATAGGCCTCCAGATGGACGGTGAGGCCAGATTTTTTAGAAAGTCTCTCCAGCTGTTGGCCAGAAGCTTTCATGGAGCGGAGTTCAGCAGTGTACCAGGGGGCTGGGTGGGTAAAGGAGACTGAGTGAGTCTTCAGAGGGGCGAGAGAATCCAGGCTGAGGGATAGTGCTTTATTGTAGTGACTCACCAGGGTATCAACTGTGGTTATAGGGTGTGTAGTGGTCAGGTTGGTAGCTAACATGTTCGTGAGGGCTGGGATGCTTATTGACTTTAGACTTATGAAGTTACCTGACCATTGATTGACTACATTTTTATGTGACCAGGAGAGAGAGAGGGTGAGGAAGGAGGCCAGACCAGCAGCTGCAGTGAAACTGCAGCAGAAAAAGAGGTCCTCAACCCCCCCTGTGCCCATGACAGGTGATGATGACCCTCCTGCTGAGAGAGATGGTACTTTATAGTGATTATAGTGAAAGTTGGAACTTTTTTGTAGCAACATGCCAGAGACTTGGGACCAAAGCCACTTGACTGAGCATGAGTCAAATAGTATACACAGCAAATTTGGGGGTCCAAGACACTTGTGATCATGATCAATTCCATATTCCAATTTCAGTGTCAAAAGTTGGAACTTTTTGTAGCAACATGCTAGACACTTGGGACAAAGCCCATTTGACTCAGAATGACTCAAACAGTATACACAGCAAATTTGGGGGCCCTAGGCACTTGGGGAAATGGTCAGCTCCATATTCCAATCTCAGAGTCAAAAGTTGGAACTTTCTGTAGCAACATGCTAGAGACATAGGACCAAAATCAATGAACTTAGCATGACTCAGATAGAATTCACAGCAAATTTGGGGGCCGTAGGCACATGGAAAGATGGTTAATTCCAACTTTCAAATTGTGAGTCAAAAGGTTTTTTTTGTTTGTTTTTGTTTTTTTGATAAAAACTTGAGTGGTTCTTTGAGCTAGAGATCTCAAATTTTGACATGTGGTACCCACATTTGTCTGTTATAAATGACATGCACTTGGACTTCTACTACACCATCACAGATTATGTAAATCAATGTCAAATACAAGGAGGTATGTTGTTACAGCCCACTCTTGTAGCAGGTTGAGTAATAACACTTTTAGGATGGATGCAACAATTAAATTATTATGGTTAGAGAAGATCCACTCTGATAAATGTATGGAAGCACTTTAATGGATAAGAAAGAAGGAACCATAAGCTTGTAAGTCTACAACAATAATAATAACCGCAGATACACTCAGAGTGGTGTTTCAGCACCATGGGCAGGGACAGCAGCAGATACACTCAGAGTGGTGTTTCAGCACCATGGACAGGGACAGCAGCAGATGCACTCAGAGTGGTGTTTCAGCACCATGGACAGCAGCAGCAGATACACTCAGAGTGGTGTTTCAGCACCATGGACAGCAGCAGCAGATACGCTCAGAGTGGTGTTTCAGCACCATGGACAGGGACAGCAGCAGATACACTCAGAGTGGTGTTTCAGCACCATGGACAGCAGCAGCAGATACGCTCAGAGTGGTGTTTCAGCACCATGGACAGCAGCAGCAGATACACTCAGAGTGGTGTTTCAGCACATAGCAGCTCAGAGTGGTGTTTCAGCACCATGGACAGGGACAGCAGCAGATACACTCAGAGCGGTGTTTCAGCACCATGGACTGCATTGATGACATTACTACAGCTCATTTCTGATTGGTCAAACTGAGAGTGTTACAACTATCCCTTTGTTACAACCATCCCCGGTGTCCCCTATCTGACCCCTAATTTCTCCCTGGGGTGCTGGACAGCCAGCAGCCATCAAGCTGACCTTGTGACTGAGTTTCACAAGGTCAGAGTGAGGGATAAAGTGTGAACTGAATTTTCCCAAAAGAGATCAAAAATAAATAATGATAAAAGATGCAATGATTTAGACTTAAATATGGAAACACTGGGTTTTACGTTGTAATTTCCATCTTTCCTTACAGACAACGGTCCCTCTTTTGAGCACCCTCACCTGGAGCAACAAGGACTAGAGCCCATCTTCACCTCCACCCCCAACTTTTCTGCTGGAACTTACCAGCAGTCTTCCATCTCTGCAACCTCAACAGATCCAGTTCCAGTGTTCCCAGACAGTCCCTCGCCCGTCCTCCCGGGTCACTTGAGTGCCTCTCCTGAGCACAGTCCTTCTCCCCTTCTTCCCGCAGCCAAAGACCTTTCTGCCCATGTGAGTCAGCTCCATTCATACAGCCTTCAAAGCCAAGTGGAGAGCTCTCCCCCTCTCCTTTTCCCCTGCACATCTTATGTAACAACAGCTGCTGAACCTCATCAAGCCAGCCTTCCAGGGTACTCGTGCCCATGCCAATGCAAGCAATTTGAACAGAGATTGAAGTCCCTGGAAGCAAAAATGGACAAGTTTTTGGAACGGCAGACATCGTCATCGAAGAAAATAACACCATCACCACATCTGTCTGCACAAAAGGGGGAATGGGTTCGGAAGACAGGAAAGTCACCCAAGAACAAACCTTTATTTGGTACGTTTTTCTTTCCCTTTTGACTAAAAGTTGGGGAGAGAGAAGAAAGACAGTTAAGCTAGTTCCCCCTATTTGTTCTGGATAGTAGAACTAATGTTTTACCTCTTTTTTTCAGAAAAAGTTCTCCAAGACTTCCACAGCTTTCGCCTGGGTGCAAGAACGGGGCGTAAGGATAGGGAGAATGCAAAGCAGGCCATGAGCCATGGGTTCCGCTTTTGCCTTTACATGGCCTCTGGCCAACCAGCATCCATGACCAGTGACCTCAGGTTCCTTGGGGATGTAAACAGGTTGCGTGTGTAAGTAATCTTTCAGTCATTTTAGAGACTTGACACAGAATAAATATCAGACTTGTCAATAACAAATGACTTCCATATTTTTCTCTATGGCTTTCAATTGTCTGTAAACTGTGATGTTTTGAAATAGATGGAAATTTGGATGTTGCAATATGAAATGTAGTTTATGGTGATGACTAGGAGGTAAGATCAAGTAACGTGTAACTTTCACAGCTGGCCAGCCTACCTGACAAAGAAGGGATATTCCCCCACCACAGTGAAGAACATGCTCCATAATGTAGCGAGCTTTTTCAACCATGTTGAAAATTGCTTCATGTCGCAAAGCCGGCTGAAGCACAAGGACCTGGTGGCTATGAGGTACGAGCTCAAGAGTTTACAGTCTGATGTCCAACGACAGGTTGTCGTCCACCGACAGAAGGTGTTAAAGAAAAAGTCAGGTAGATGTTGTCACTGCCTTTCAGTCTCATATTCTGTTCTCTATTATTTTTACATTTTTGTGAGCTTTATTTATTTTGTGGTTTTTCGAAACTGGGGCTCACAATATTTATCTTGGTGCCTCTCACACTGTTTTAACAGATGATCAGCTCGACGCAGGACAGGCAAAGGAATTTATGAAGGCTGCCAGGAAAAAAATTCCTAAACTGTTAAGTAAGTAGCCTTACTTATTCTGTGTGTGTCAAACACCAAATTTGGGGGTCCTAGACACTTGTGAACATGTTCAATTCCATATTCCAATTTCAGTGTCAAAAGTTGGAACTTTTTGTAGCAACATGCTAGACACTTGGGACCAAGCCCATTTGACTCAGAATGACTCAAACAGTATACACAGCAAATTTGGGGGCCCTAGGCACTTGGGGAAATGGTCAGTTCCAACTTCTAAATTCTCAGTAAAAGTTGGAACTTTTTGTAGCAACATGCCAGACACTTGGGACCAAGCCCATCACATTGTATTCCTCCTTGAGTAGCGTTCATTCTTACGGGTAGGGTTTGCTGTGTTTTCAAAAATATGTCTACTATGTTTTCTAGGATCTTTGTCCCGCAAACCCTCTGCCACTGATCATGCCCTGCTAACTGGCTACATCCTGTGCTACCTGGCGATACTAACAGGGCACAGGTCAGTGGTGTTCATCAACATGACAAAGGAAAACGTCTCCAACTCCGAGAGCTGGGACCATGGAACAAAGTTTCAAGTTCTGGTTAGTATTTTTTTTTTCTTTTTTTTTCATTACATAGCCTTACCCTATGCTCATATTCTGATTTTTTTAAAACCCCAAATATTACCCCCGGGTTACTCCTTTTCTATTCAGAATATTTGATATCAGGATCAGCTTTATTGGCCAGGTATGTTTACACATACAATACAATACAATAAATACAGATAATACAGAATGGTGTTTGGATATCAACAGTAAAACGAGGGGTTAAAATTCATGCACAGTTTGTTGGTGCTTGTGGCCATTAAGAGTTCAGCAGAGTAACATCCCAGGGGAAAAAGCTGGATCTGTGTCTGTTGGTTTTGGCATACAGCGCTCTGTAACGCCGGCCTGAGGGGAGGAGCCTAAACAGTTCATATGCTGGGTGTGAGGGGTCTGCAGAGATGTTTCTTTCCCGTTTCCTGGCCCCAGACCTGAATACATCCTGGATGGAGGGCAGGTCTGCCCTCATGATTTTCTCTGCAGTCCGTTGCAGTCTGTCTCTGTCCAGTTTAGAGGCAGACCCAAACCAGACAGTGATGGAGGTGCAGAGAACAGACTGAATGATGGCAGTGTAGAAGGTCACCAGCAGCTCCTGGGGGAGGTTGAACTTCCTGAGCTGTCGCAGGAAGAACAACTTCTGCTGGGCCTTTCTCTTGATGGAGTCTATGTGAGGGGGTCTTTAGGAAGAACAGCCTTAGCTGGACCTTTCTCCTGATGGAGTCTATGTGAGGGGGTCTTCAGGAAGAACAGCCTCAGTTGGGACTTTCTCCTGATGGAGTCTATGTTGGAGGTCCACTTCAGGTCCTGGGAGATGGTGGTTCCTAGGGACCTGAAGTTGTCCACAGTGGACAGAGTGGTGTCGAGGATGGTGAGGGGGGTTGATGTGGGGGGTGGTCTCCGAAAGTCCACAGTCATCTCCACAGTCTTCAGCAGGTTCAGCTCCAGGTGGTTCTGACTGCACCAGAGAACCAGCTGATCCACCTCCTCTCTGTAAGCTGACTCATCACCGTCTCAGATGAGATGGATGACTGTGGTGTCATCAGCAAAGTTCAAGAGTTTCAGAGACGGGTCCCCTGAGATGCAGTCATTGGTATAGATGGAGAAGAGCAATGGAGAGAGGACACACCCTGGGGGTGCCAGAGCTGGAGGTCCGAGTGCTGGATGTGGCGGCCCAGCTTCTGCCGCCTGTCTGTCAGAAAGCTGGTGATCCACTGACAGGTGGAGGCTGGGACAGCTTGTTGTGGAGTAGTTCTGGAGTGATGGTGTAGAAAGCTGAAAGGTCAAGGACATGCAGTTACAAAACTTGGGTCTATGTCATGTCAACTATTCTTTATTAACCAAATAAGGAAAATGTGTCAGAACCATTTTAAAATATTTCCTACAAAATAAATCATAACAAAAAAATATCATAGAAAGAAATATTACTTTTCTTTAAGTCACAAGGCTTCAAGATATTCTGCACAATTGATACCTGACTTATCTGAGGAAAACTGATTATTTGGGGGTTTTTTTTGTTTGTTTGTTTTGTTTTTTTTTTTTACCAAGGTGGATGAACACAAAACAGTGAAAACTTTTGGCCAAGCGGCACTGAGCCTCGATGAGGAGGAGTTTCAGTGGCTCCAGGACCTGGCTAAAAGGAAATGCTGCGGAGAATATCAGCTCAACCCTCTTGTGTTCCATGGAGAACAGGGGAAACCCCTGAGAAATGCATGTTCATTCCTCCAATCAGCTTGGAGTGATGCTGGCATGGCGGGGAACATCACCTTCACTAAGATCAGGAGCAGCGTATCAACTCAGGTAAGAAACAAAGTTAAGTTGGAATCTGCTTGTAGGACAGGATTTTCAGCTTGTAACCTGCTCATTAATTTGAATTCTTAAAATTAGAATAAATAATGTGGATTCTAACATGTCCAATATCAGGCTATAGACTTGGGACAGAGGACTTTTAAATAAGAATGACTCAAACAGTATACACAGCAAATTTGGGGCCATAGGCACATGGGAACATGCTCAATTCCATATTCCAATTTCAGTGTCAAAAGTTGGAACTTTTGTAGCAACATGCTAGACACTTGGGACCAAGCCCATTTGACTCAGAATGACTCAAACATTATACACAGCAAATTTGGGGGCCCTAGGCACTTGGGGAAATGGTCAGCTCCATATTCCAATTTCAGAGTCCAAATTTGGAACTTTTTGTGGCAACGTGCTAGGGGTTTGGGACCACGAACATTTAACATGACTCTAATTCTATACACACCATGTTCTGGGTTGAGAAAATGGTTAATTTCAACTCCTGTAGAAGAAATTAATTATTTTTTTGTTCGACTTTCAGGCCAACCGATACCTTTCAGAGAAAGAAAGGAGGCAGCTGGCCAAATCTATGTGCCACGATCCGAACACGGCAGATAGGTTTTATGTCGCTCTTCCTGACAAGGAGACAGGTCACCAGACCAGGAAGCTGAGACTTAAGGCCTTGGAGAAGGCTTCTTCACACCCCCCTCAGTATGATACTGAGACACCGTCCACCAGCTCTGATGAAGAGGAACCCCCGTATGATGATGAGGTTTCAAGCCCCTCCTTGGTGTCCTCTTCAGAGGAGTTGGATGACAAAAATTCAGACTGGGTCAGCCACAGAAGGAAACTGTCCTTCTCACCGAAGAAGGAATGTGAACCATGCGTAGTGACGCTTGACAGATTAAGACCCAAAATTGCAGAGTATTATCTGTACAAGCAAAGATCTGGTACAAAGCAAGCTTTATCCGTCCAGCCTGAAGCACCCAGGGCCGAAGAGGGGCAGGAGACCCCTGCAGAGCAGGCTCAAGAAAACATGCCTGAACCCACGCTTGCCACTGTGCTCACACCTGACCTCATTCTCGACACTCCAGACATGAGGCAGGACATAACAGAATTTGTTCCCGACACCCTGCTAGAGGAGATGGCTGACATCCCAGTGGAGGACAAACTGAGCTTAGTCCTGACCCCATAACTGTGTTTGAAGTCAGAATTCTGAGATCAAAGTTTGAATCCTGACTTTTTTCTCAGAATTTTGAAAAATAATTTAAGAAGAGGTTTTTGTTTTTGCTTCCAAGAAAAAAGTCAGAAAATCTGATTTTTTTTTTTCACAAAAAAAAGAAAAAAAAAGAAAAAAAAAGAAATTGGTACCAAAAATCATGGAAAAATTTTGAAGGATATTTCCTCCTGATTTTTTTTTTTTTTTTTTTTTTGGATCAAAACCCTCAAATTACATCTTGTTTTTTTAGGGTTTTTTTTATTATTATTATATTGGAAATTTGGGCAGGGAATTTCTTTCTTTTTCCTGATTTGTATTAAATGCAAAAGGCTTATTTAGTTTGATCATGTGTCCTGCGTTTATTTTTACAGAGCAGATGCCAAAACCCTGGCTGAGGAGAGCCAGAGGTGTGTTCAGGGACCACCAATTGACACAGAAAAGTCTGTGTGTGTGAAAATGTGTTTAAGTTGTTAATCAGGTTTTATGTGTTGATTAAGATTTGTTAGCATTTTGTTTGAAAATGATTTCCCCATGTGTTTTTTAGGTGATACATTTGTTTAATTATGGACCAATTTTACTTTAAATTTTATTTGAGTTATGTTTTTTCTATTTTATGTTGAGGTAAATCTCATTTTTGTTCAATACTCACAACTGTGAAATAAGGATTTAAAAAGTGAAAACAAAGGGCCTAAGTTTTTTTGTGCTTTTTCACACAATTCTGATATTTTCTTGGCATGATGACCTTTTCATGATTCTTAAAATCATAATTCTGATTTGACAGTTTTGATATTAAAACACTTTATACATTCAAAAGAACATGTAATCATTTGTTTTAAAGTAATTTCCTCATTCAATGATCACCTTAACGGCTTAGTCCCGTTCGGAATGACTCGGGGCTGGAGCCAATCCCAGCTGTCATCAGGTTAAGGGCAGGGTACAGCCTGGACTAGCAAGTAATAAGTTGAAGGGCTGACAAATACATACACACAACCATTCACACTCACACACAAACCAGTTGTCAATTTTGAGATAAGTAATTTATTTGGAACTTTTGGAATTGAATTTGAAAATATCTTTTCCACTCACACTGACAATGTGATTCTCACATATGCGATAGAGCTCCTCGAGAGCTTCGCGGAGCAGTTGGTTTCATCTCTCTCGGCCCTTGCGTTCCTGAGTTACGACCCAAAATCCCTAGAGGTGAAGGCCCAAACGGGGCCTTTCCAGCAACAGTCCCTTTTTGGCTCCTATTTCTTTTGTGCAGCACCTACAGACATGCAACCACCTCTAGGTCAAAGCCTATAACCCCAACAATCATGGGTAATTTTGGGGAGAATTTTGAAGCACAGCAAGTGCCTAAAAATGGAGGTCAAAATGTCAATCCCTATGAATAGACAGGAATTTGGAATCCTATGTGCTAAATAGGAATGTGGAATTTTGGAATTGACCTCATAACTCCTCAACCAATCAAGCTAGAAATTTCAGAAGGGTGCCGTTGTGCTCGGCACAACAAGGGCTACCACCTTCTTAGGATGCGTGCAAATTCGACCATCAGGAAGAGGGCTTAAAGGTCAAAGAGCGCCACCTGGTGGAGCTGACCATGTATGCTGGGCGTATGTCATAGCCCTTCAGCACAGCTTTCCGAAGGTGGGGGGTTCGTGTCCCTGGGTGCTTGCGTTTACCAGTTACGGGCCCTCAAAATCATGACATTTTCACATTGTGGCGCCCCCTGGCTCCTCACAGAAACACTGCAGGGCCTGGGTTCGGGCACGGCTGCGATCTGCTGATCCAGACCTTTCCGCTGACGCCCTGGTGGAAGCTCTGGGGCCTCAAATAGCAAAATATCGAGTTGGGCAGTTTCAACAGCTCAGGCCCTTAGAGTGTATGAGTCCACATGTCCTTTGGGCCTTGAACCTTCCCTGCTGGCACATCTGAAAAACACAGGCTAGAGAGCTGATTCTCACATATGCGATAGAGCTCCTCGAGAGCTTCGCGGAGCAGTTGGTTTCATCTCTCTCGGCCCTTGCGTTCCTGAGTTACGACCCAAAATCCCTAGAGGTGAAGGCCCAAACGGGGCCTTTCCAGCAACAGTCCCTTTTTGGCTCCTATTTCTTTTGTGCAGCACCTACAGACATGCAACCACCTCTAGGTCAAAGCCTATAACCCCAACAATCATGGGTAATTTTGGGGAGAATTTTGAAGCACAGCAAGTGCCTAAAAATGGAGGTCAAAATGTCAATCCCTATGAATAGACAGGAATTTGGAATCCTATGTGCTAAATAGGAATGTGGAATTTTGGAATTGACCTCATAACTCCTCAACCAATCAAGCTAGAAATTTCAGAAGGGTGCCGTTGTGCTCGGCACAACAAGGGCTACCACCTTCTTAGGATGCGTGCAAATTCGACCATCAGGAAGAGGGCTTAAAGGTCAAAGAGCGCCACCTGGTGGAGCTGACCATGTATGCTGGGCGTATGTCATAGCCCTTCAGCACAGCTTTCCGAAGGTGGGGGGTTCGTGTCCCTGGGTGCTTGCGTTTACCAGTTACGGGCCCTCAAAATCATGACATTTTCACATTGTGGCGCCCCCTGGCTCCTCACAGAAACACTGCAGGGCCTGGGTTCGGGCACGGCTGCGATCTGCTGATCCAGACCTTTCCGCTGACGCCCTGGTGGAAGCTCTGGGGCCTCAAATAGGCAAAATATCAAGTTGGGCAGTTTCAACAGCTCAGGCCTTTAGAGTGTATGAGTCCACATGTCCTTTGGGCCTTGAACCTTCCCTGCTGGCACATCTGAAAAACACAGGCTAGAGAGCTGATTCTCACATATGCGATAGAGCTCCTCGAGAGCTTCGCGGAGCAGTTGGTTTCATCTCTCTCGGCCCTTGCGTTCCTGAGTTACGACCCAAAATCCCTAGAGGTGAAGGCCCAAACGGGGCCTTTCCAGCAACAGTCCCTTTTTGGCTCCTATTTCTTTTGTGCAGCACCTACAGACATGCAACCACCTCTAGGTCAAAGCCTATAACCCCAACAATCATGGGTAATTTTGGGAGAATTTTGAAGCACAGCAAGTGCCTAAAAATGGAGGTCAAAATGTCAATCCCTATGAATAGACAGGAATTTGGAATCCTATGTGCTAAATAGGAATGTGGAATTTTGGAATTGACCTCATAACTCCTCAACCAATCAAGCTAGAAATTTCAGAAGGGTGCCGTTGTGCTCGGCACAACAAGGGCTACCACCTTCTTAGGATGCGTGCAAATTCGACCATCAGGAAGAGGGCTTAAAGGTCAAAGAGCGCCACCTGGTGGAGCTGACCATGTATGCTGGGCGTATGTCATAGCCCTTCAGCACAGCTTTCGAAGGTGGGGGGTTCGTGTCCCTGGGTGCTTGCGTTTACCAGTTACGGGCCCTCAAAATCATGACATTTTCACATTGTGGCGCCCCCTGGCTCCTCACAGAAACACTGCAGGGCCTGGGTTCGGGCACGGCTGCGATCTGCTGATCCAGACCTTTCCGCTGACGCCCTGGTGGAAGCTCTGGGGCCTCAAATAGCAAAATATCGAGTTGGGCAGTTTCAACAGCTCAGGCCCTTAGAGTGTATGAGTCCACATGTCCTTTGGGCCTTGAAACCTTCCCTGCTGGCACATCTGAAAAACACAGGCTAGAGAGCTGATTCTCACATATGCGATAGAGCTCCTCGAGAGCTTCGCGGAGCAGTTGGTTTCATCTCTCTCGGCCCTTGCGTTCCTGAGTTACGACCCAAAATCCCTAGAGGTGAAGGCCCAAACGGGCCTTTCCAGCAACAGTCCCTTTGGCTCCTATTTCTTTTGTGCAGCACCTACAGACATGCAACCACCTCTAGGTCAAAGCCTATAACCCCAACAATCATGGGTAATTTTGGGGAGAATTTTGAAGCACAGCAAGTGCCTAAAAATGGAGGTCAAAATGTCAATCCCTATGAATAGACAGGAATTTGGAATCCTATGTGCTAAATAGGAATGTGGAATTTTGGAATTGACCTCATAACTCCTCAACCAATCAAGCTAGAAATTTCAGAAGGGTGCCGTTGTGCTCGGCACAACAAGGGCTACCACCTTCTTAGGATGCGTGCAAATTCGACCATCAGGAAGAGGGCTTAAAGGTCAAAGAGCGCCACCTGGTGGAGCTGACCATGTATGCTGGGCGTATGTCATAGCCCTTCAGCACAGCTTTCGAAGGTGGGGTTCGTGTCCCTGGGTGCTTGCGTTTACCAGTTACGGGCCCTCAAAATCATGACATTTTCACATTGTGGCGCCCCCTGGCTCCTCACAGAAACACTGCAGGGCCTGGGTTCGGGCACGGCTGCGATCTGCTGATCCAGACCTTTCCGCTGACGCCCTGGTGGAAGCTCTGGGGCCTCAAATAGCAAAATATCGAGTTGGGCAGTTTCAACAGCTCAGGCCCTTAGAGTGTATAAGTCCACATGTCCTTTGGGCCTTGAAACCTTCCCTGCTGGCACATCTGAAAAACACAGGCTAGAGAGCTGATTCTCACATATGCGATAGAGCTCCTCGAGAGCTTCGCGGAGCAGTTGGTTTCATCTCTCTCGGCCCTTGCGTTCCTGAGTTACGACCCAAAATCCCTAGAGGTGAAGGCCCAAACGGGGCCTTTCCAGCAACAGTCCCTTTTTGGCTCCTATTTCTTTTGTGCAGCACCTACAGACATGCAACCACCTCTAGGTCAAAGCCTATAACCCCAACAATCATGGGTAATTTTGGGGAGAATTTTGAAGCACAGCAAGTGCCTAAAAATGGAGGTCAAAATGTCAATCCCTATGAATAGACAGGAATTTGGAATCCTATGTGCTAAATAGGAATGTGGAATTTTGGAATTGACCTCATAACTCCTCAACCAATCAAGCTAGAAATTTCAGAAGGGTGCCGTTGTGCTCGGCACAACAAGGGCTACCACCTTCTTAGGATGCGTGCAAATTCGACCATCAGGAAGAGGGCTTAAAGGTCAAAGAGCGCCACCTGGTGGAGCTGACCATGTATGCTGGGCGTATGTCATAGCCCTTCAGCACAGCTTTCGAAGGTGGGGGTTCGTGTCCCTGGGTGCTTGCGTTTACCAGTTACGGGCCCTCAAAATCATGACATTTTCACATTGTGGCGCCCCTGGCTCCTCACAGAAACACTGCAGAGCCTGGGTTCGGGCACGGCTGCGATCTGCTGATCCAGACCTTTCCGCTGACGCCCTGGTGGAAGCTCTGGGGCCTCAAATAGCAAAATATCGAGTTGGGCAGTTTCAACAGCTCAGGCCCTTAGAGTGTATGAGTCCACATGTCCTTTGGGCCTTGAACCTTCCCTGCTGGCACATCTGAAAACACAGGCTAGAGAGCTGATTCTCACATATGCGATAGAGCTCCTCGAGAGCTTCAAGGAGCAGTTGGTTTCATCTCTCTCGGCCCTTGCGTTCCTGAGTTACGACCCAAAATCCCTAGAGGTGAAGGCCCAAACGGGCCTTTCCAGCAACAGTCCCTTTTGGCTCCTATTTCTTTTGTGCAGCACCTACAGACATGCAACCACCTCTAGGTCAAAGCCTATAACCCCAACAATCATGGGTAATTTTGGGAGAATTTTGAAGCACAGCAAGTGCCTAAAAATGGAGGTCAAAATGTCAATCCCTATGAATAGACAGGAATTTGGAATCCTATGTGCTAAATAGGAATGTGGAATTTTGGAATTGACCTCATAACTCCTCAACCAATCAAGCTAGAAATTTCAGAAGGGTGCCGTTGTGCTCGGCACAACAAGGGCTACCACCTTCTTAGGATGCGTGCAAATTCGACCATCAGGAAGAGGGCTTAAAGGTCAAAGAGCGCCACCTGGTGGAGCTGACCATGTATGCTGGGCGTATGTCATAGCCCTTCAGCACAGCTTTCCGAAGGTGGGGGGTTCGTGTCCCTGGGTGCTTGCGTTTACCAGTTACGGGCCCTCAAAATCATGACATTTTCACATTGTGGCGCCCCCTGGCTCCTCACAGAAACACTGCAGGGCCTGGGTTCGGGCACGGCTGCGATCTGCTGATCCAGACCTTTCCGCTGACGCCCTGGTGGAAGCTCTGGGGCCTCAAATAGCAAAATATCGAGTTGGGCAGTTTCAACAGCTCAGGCCCTTAGAGTGTATGAGTCCACATGTCCTTTGGGCCTTGAAACCTTCCTGCTGGCACATCTGAAAACACAGGCTAGAGAGCTGATTCTCACATATGCGATAGAGCTCCTCGAGAGCTTCGCAGTTGGTTTCATCTCTCTCGGCCCTTGCGTTCCTGAGTTACGACCCAAAATCCCTAGAGGTGAAGGCCCAAACGGGCCTTTCCAGCAACAGTCCCTTATTGGCTCCTATTACTTTTGTGCAGCACCTACAGACATGCAACCACCTCTAGGTCAAAGCCTATAACCCCAACAATCATGGGTAATTTTGTGGAGAATTTTGAAGCACAGCAAGTGCCTAAAAATGGAGGTCAAAATGTCAATCCCTATGAATAGACAGGAATTTGGAATCCTATGTGCTAAATAGGAATGTGGAATTTTGGAATTGACCTCATAACTCCTCAACCAATCAAGCTAGAAATTTCAGAAGGGTGCCGTTGTGCTCGGCACAACAAGGGCTACCACCTTCTTAGGATGCGTGCAAATTCGACCATCAGGAAGAGGGCTTAAAGGTCAAAGAGCGCCACCTGGTGGAGCTGACCATGTATGCTGGGCGTATGTCATAGCCCTTCAGCACAGCTTTCCGAAGGTGGGGGGTTCGTGTCCCTGGGTGCTTGCGTTTACCAGTTACGGGCCCTCAAAATCATGACATTTTCACATTGTGGCGCCCCCTGGCTCCTCACAGAAACACTGCAGGGCCTGGGTTCGCACGGCTGCGATCTGCTGATCCAGACCTTTCCGCTGACGCCCTGGTGGAAGCTCTGGGGCCTCAAATAGCAAAATATCAAGTTGGGCAGTTTCAACAGCTCAGGCCCTTAGAGTGTATGAGTCCACATGTCCTTTGGGCCTTGAAACCTTCCTGCTGGCACATCTGAAAAACACAGGCTAGAGAGCTGATTCTCACAGATGCGCGCGAGCTCCTCGAGAGCTTCGTGGAGCAGTTGGTTTCATCTCTCTCGGCCCTTGCGTTCCTGAGTTACGACCCAAAATCCCTAGAGGTGAAGGCCCAAACGGGGCCTTTCCAGCAACAGTCCCTTTTTGGCTCCTATTTCTTTTGTGCAGCACCTACAGACATGCAACCACCTCTAGGTCAAAGCCTATAACCCCAACAATCATGGGTAATTTTGGGGAGAATTTTGAAGCACAGCAAGTGCCTAAAAATGGAGGTCAAAATGTCAATCCCTATGAATAGACAGGAATTTGGAATCCTATGTGCTAAATAGGAATGTGGAATTTTGGAATTGACCTCATAACTCCTCAACCAATCAAGCTAGAAATTTCAGAAGGGTGCCGTTGTGCTCGGCACAACAAGGGCTACCACCTTCTTAGGATGCGTGCAAATTCGACCATCAGGAAGAGGGCTTAAAGGTCAAAGAGCGCCACCTGGTGGAGCTGACCATGTATGCTGGGCGTATGTCATAGCCCTTCAGCACAGCTTTCCGAAGGTGGGGGGTTCGTGTCCCTGGGTGCTTGCGTTTACCAGTTACGGGCCCTCAAAATCATGACATTTTCACATTGTGGCGCCCCCTGGCTCCTCACAGAAACACTGCAGGGCCTGGGTTCGTGCACGGCTGCGATCTGCTGATCCAGACCTTTCCGATGATGTGTCTAATTTGGCCGTAGGACAAGAAATTCAAATCTTGACTCTTCTCCATCTCAAATGCCAACATTGTCCTTAACCCTTTGAGACAGTGAGGGCTTTGCCATGCACTTGCTTTCATTAGACATGGGGTTTTTTATTTGCATTCTTGTAGTACTCTTCCAGCCCGATCCAGAGCAGTTGTCCCCATCGTCCCAGGTGCTTCTGTTGCCTAGTTACGGGTCATTTTTCGTTGAAAAAGTTGATCATTTGAGGGGTCAGAACTCAGTCCCGAAGCAACGTAGGGGATCTGTTCAGAAATGTCTGTGCACAGTTTCAGACAGGCTTTCACGTGGCCTGGACCATCTGGGTATAACAGAACATCGTGTCAAAAATGTGGGCGCAGCAGGCTGAAACCCTACTGGTCTGATAGAGGGGGCCAAGACGAGCGTGAAAAGGTCTCCGGTAGCTCCCTGTGTGCCTCGGTGACCGAGCTACAGAGGTTCAAAAGTCAGAAAAATGACATCTTTGATTGGTCAGAACTCGGTCCCGGAGCGACCGAGGGGACCTGTTCAGACATATCTGTGCACAGTTGCAGACAGGCTTGTTCGTGTCCTGGCCCATCTGGGTATAACAGAACATTGTGTCAAAAATGTGGCCACAGCCAGCTGAAACCCTACTGGTCTGATAGAGGGGACCGAGACGAGCCGAGAAAGGTCTCCGGTAGCTCCCTGTGTGCCTTGGTGGCCGAGTTACAGAGGTTCAAAAGTGACCAAAATGACACTTTTGACGGGTCCTGACTTGGTAGCTGAGCAACTCCGGAAATCCATTGAGATATATATGTGCACTGTTTTACACAGGCTATTGCCTGACGTGGGTGCCTTTGCTCTGCCAGCACATTTCGGCACAAAAGTTACAGCAGGTGGCTAGAACCTTGACCAGCCCTTAGAGGGCGAGCCGAGAGCGCGACGATCTGCTTGCTGGCTCTCTGCATTGCCCGGTTCCCAAGTTATGCCTGGGCAAAGGTTCAGCTTAGTAATGCCAACGTGGCTCACGCCCCACTACAGGGGGCTAAAGACTTACTATGACAGGGGTGCCCACACAATTCCACAGTCAAAATGGCTCAGGGGCCACTCACTGACATATGACGGGCAATAACCCATCAAAGGAATCATTTTGGGGTCATAAAACCACTCAGCAGTAGCTAAGGGCAAAGATAGGGCAGCACCCTAACCCATATTAAAGTTGGAATTTGGAAGTGGAAATTTGTGTTTTTCGACAGGCGGCAGCGCCCCCGGTGGTCATTGTTTGAATTTCATCTTAAAGTTGGAATTATGGAAGAGGAAGTTGCCGTTTTGGAAGAGGAAGTTGGAAATTTCCAAATTCCAACATTTCAAATTTGTATCTATCCCATTCATTTTGGCGACTGAAATCTGGAACCTGGAATCTCAATTCATTTTCAATGGGCTGTCCCTAACCCTAACCCTGACCCTAACCCTACCCTAACCCTAACCCTAACCCCTAACCCTAACCCCCTAACCCTAACCCTAACTAGCTTAATTAGCTGGCTAATTAGCTTGGTTGGCTGGCTAATTAGCTTAATTAGCTGGCTAATTAAAACACATGAGAGCTGCCTCTCGCTTGCTTGTTGTTAATTAGCTGGCTAATTAGCCTAATTAGCTGGCTAATTAAAACAATGGGGATATCTCTGCCTGCTTTTTGTTAATTAGCTGGCTAATTAAAACACTTGGGCATCGTTCCGCTTGCTTTTTCTTAATTAGCCAGCTAATTAAAACACTTAGGAAAATTTCAACAAGTCCGATCCCCTAACAAAACTTTTCAAAAAACTTACTTCAAAGTAGGGTCCAATCGACTCCAAATGCTCTGAAACGTGCTCCTAAACATCTTCTGCAGGTACCTTTTTGCCTCAAACACTTTGGCATTTTTTCACAATCCCACACATTCGGTCCTTATGGGACGCCTCTTCAGGCCCGCAACTCTGCTTCCCTGTGTCCTACCCTCACAATACGCATATCTACGGAAAGCTCGCAGCCTGCTCCATTCGGGGCAAAAACCCCCAAGTGGCTGGGACCTGTCGTTGCACAGATAAAGCCTTTGCAACATGCTAATAACACCTACCTTTCAACTTCTCCTAGTCTGGCTCTCATTGGACTTTGCACACCATCCTTGACTATGACGCGTGTCGGAGGCTGCTCTATGTCAATCCCTTGGTCCCGTCTCCATACGCCCTTCCGATGTCTAAGTAGCTTTCCACAGGGTCTACAGATACCAGACTTTACACACATCATCTCCACCCAAAACTCAACAGAAATGGCAACTTTCCACTCATTTGCTCTAGATTTGGACAAACTGCAGCCAAATCAAAATTCGGAAAAGCCCTTTTTAAAGGCCCGCCCCTCGGAGACTACTGGTCCCATCCGTACCGGACTGATGCCTATCTGCTCGTCTCCTGGTCCCCTACCGCATATCCCAAGCTCACGTTCCTAGCGCTTGTACAAACAGTTTTGCTCCGCACCCACCAGCCAAAACAAATCCTCTTAGATTCTATGACCCTACCCCCATTTGTCAGCTGCATTTTGGACAAACCTAACTTTGCCTCTAAAAGACATAGACACTTACTTTTTTCACATCCTTGATCAGAGGCCCCAGGCCATCTACTGTCTGAATTCTGGGGCCTCTACACTCAAAGGGGGCCAAATGGGGACAAAAAAGACACTCGCTTTCAAACTCCATCCCTTTTTTTGGAATCATTTCAAACTGCTTTGGCCTACAGTGCTCAAATTCGGATATGTTCGTCCTGGAATCATGTACAATCGTGCTACATTTTTTCACACTCCTACCACCTTGCTAACTCCAAAAGGTCACGCATAAGACGCCTAAAATGCATGCCTAAATGCAGAACTTTTCATAGGAAGGTCCCACAAACTCAATCTTGGTACCATTGGAAACCTCGTGGTCACAAATGGGGGGGTAGACACCAATGCCCTCTTCATGCCCCGCTCCCATCCAAAGTTAGCCCAATTTCAACTCCCCATTCATTTCAGATGGGGAATTTAAAAAGTCCACAACTTTTCACAGGAACATCCTACAGACTCAATCTTGGTACCATTGGAAAGCCAGTGCCCATATTTGGGGGGGTAGACACCAATGCCCTCTTCATGCCCCACTTCTATCAAAAGTTATTCAACAAAAACTTTTACAGGAATTCTGTTTCCAGCACGTGCGGAAGTCAAAGAGCAATGACAGTTGTACCGTTGGAAAGGTCATACCCTGAATGTGTGGGTACAGCCTAATGCCCTGTTGATGCCCCGCTCTGTTGAAGAGTTATTGACCAAAATAAACTTGCCCCAGGTGGTTTTCATCCTGTATCCCTAACCCTAACACAATAATTTACAGGAGAACAACAGAAGAACAAGTATGCCGTCATTGTTCCTGAGGGATGGTTTATTTCACAGCAAACAGGATCACACATACCATGTCACATACTCAAAAGAAAAGGAAGCTATATCAGAACCATGATGCTTACACCAAAAAAGTTGGGTTAAGATGTTTGACTTTCTTGGGTTTGTTCATTTTATTGGCTATGATTACAATTCTAAATAAATATGGAGTGGATGAACCCCACTGATCAGACGATTTTCAGGACATGTAGGAGGAATATCAGATTTTGCTTTTCTGATTTAAAACATATGTTAAAATGATCCAGACCAAGTCACTTTTCTCATAGTGTGCAAAATTTTTACTGTGTTCTGTCCGAAGAAATTTAAAACTGTAATAAATCAGCTATAGTCAAAACATCAGAATCAAAACTGGAACAACATCAAACAACATAATATGGAATATAATGTTGAAAATCTCTAATGACGATTTAAAAAAATTAGATGATATCTTCATTTTGGCATGCACATCAGACTAAACCAGCCTCAACACACATCTGATAGAAGTGACCATGGAGGTGGAGCAGCTGAGAGGGAGAGTCCATCTCTGCAATGGAGCCACGGTCCATGACAATGACCCTAGGTAGAGAAAAGCAATAGAGCCGAGAAATTTTAATCACCAAGATCACAACAGAAAACTATTGAAGATCTTCTCTCAGAATAAAAACACAATAACACACTGGACCTGTTCGATATTAGAAGCAGGGTGGGGACAACAAATAAAGACAAGAACCCTGTCAGACCGTAACACAAACACCACACTGGAACCAGAAAGACTAGAACACCAACACCACACTGAAACCTGTTAGACTATAACACCTTTCCATGTGGCGGGCTCAAGTCCTTATTTCTGCTATGCTGTTCCTATTTGCCTTATAAAGCTAAATTAATTGGTAGCATAATTATTGTCGTTATCAAACTTAGCTTCATTTGAGATAAAAATGAGAACCCATAAACTGAGCTATGTTTGTTTCTGTGAAGTCCTCTTTCTTAACTTGATATAAAATGCTTCTTTTTATGGAATTGAATCATTTTTATCTGATGAAGCGTGAGACTGAAAGATATTCTCAATCCAGTCTGTGGGAAGAGCAGAAAATCCTGTCCCTCAAGTGCACAGGCTTTTTTTCCATTTCTGTCTTTCTTCTTGTTGTTCTTAGTCTGTTCTCGTTGCCTTTGTTCATACTCTTGCTGTTAGTTTGCTTTTCAATTTTTGGCCTTTAGCTTTTTCTTCCGTTTCTTCCAAATTTTTTGTCATCTCCAAGCAATTGGCACTTGTTAGTCTTCATCAGCTTTATTTAGTTAAAGCGTGTTCTAGTTGCTTTTGTGTTATTTTGGCTTTGTAACAGCAGCCCAGATGGTTTAATACTTATCTGAACCCTGCATGCACAGACTTCACAGCCTTATTCACCCTTTCTGTTGACTGTGGTGGTGTCAGCTTGCCAGAGACATTATCTCGGATGGTTATTTGGGCAGATCGAGGGTTGCTTTTTTGGAACCATACGAGTTGGCCTGAATCAGCAGGAAAAGGACATCGCTTGCTCAGTTTTACAGAACTTGTCAGCTCTTCATCCGTCAGCTAATCTTCCTTCATCTAGATGGCTCACCTTCGAGACTCCACTCCTCTATGGCAAAGCTGGCGATTCAGATCTCATTCCTCCTAAACAGGTTAATGTGGTTCACTCTAGTTCCATAAAAGCCATTAATCAAATCAAACCTATTTCCAGAATTCTACCATTTATTTTTCCTCCATTTGAGATCATACTCACCCTTCATCAAATCAGAATATTATCATCTCTCATTGTTACATTTAGTCATTTCCTGTTTTCTTTTCCTACATTACAGTTCATATTAGGTACGTGATTTATACACTGAATTCTGTTATTCGTAATGAATCTTCAAAACTTGGGTCATTTGTCCAGAAAGCATGATTTTGGAAATATCAAGACTGATTAAAATTTAAAGGTTAAATGTGGTCATTCCCTATTTAATTCACATGTACATGGTGGTGCCCCTTTTAATTGAAAGCAATTTGAAATTCATAAGTTGACATATAACACAGACACCACAGTAGAACCATACTTGCAACACAGATACAGATTGAACTTGTCAAACTATTTGAACTTATAGAAAAAAATCTAGACTAAACCTATATTTGGTACTTCCTGCCCCAGGCTGAAGGGTGACAGCATTTCAGACCAGTACCTGCTGTAATCCATGATGGTGTTGAGGCGATGAGCGATGGTCAGGACTGTACAGTCCTGAAACTGGGTGCGTATGGTCGACTGGATCAGCTGGTCTGTCTTTAGGTCCAATGCTGCTGTGGCTTCATCCAGAACCAGAATCCTGGTCTTCCTCAGGAGAGCTCGGGCCAAACACAGAAGCTGCCGCTGGCCGAGACTGCAGAGAGACTTTGGAATGAAGGGATTCTCTGAAAAACAGTCACCTGTGTTGGTGTTCCTGTGTGCAGATCTACCTGAGGTTCTCTCCTCCTTCACAGCACTGATGGTTCAGTTTTTGGGGTAGCGCTGACACAAAGCTGCCCAGATGAGCCAGTTCCAGAACTTTCCACAGATCCTTATCAGAACAGGAATCAAAGGGATCAAGGTTCATCCTCAGGGAGCCTGAAAACAGAACAGGATCCTGGAACAGAACAGAACCATCAGCTGTGTTTGTACAGAGCTGGACTCAACAGTTAAATCTTTACCATGGAACAAGTGTAACCCAGGTTAGAAAATCTACCTAAACTAGGGTAAAATCTGAAAATTCCCATTGTTGCATGTCAGTGAACGCACCGCGTGTTCACGTTGATTCTCGCGCAGCACTCGCGAGAACGCTTCAGCCAATCACGTCCTAGCAACGTTCAGTACAAGCTTCCTGTGTTCCTCCCCTGGGAGAACTCAGAGAGAGACCATGTGGACGGCTGCATAGGAGCCTTTTTCACCACCGTTACTGATGCCGCATAGACTGTAGTGTGACAGATTCTAAAGGGGGAATTGGTGAGTCTGTTGCTTTTTTTGTGGCATTAGCATGCCAATACACTATTTACCTCCTGTTAATCACCCGTTTAGATCACGGTGCATTGTTATGCTAATGCTGCTCATAGGTAGGCTATTGTAGCCCATTTGTTTGGATTTAGCCTGTAGAGCCATATTTACACAGTATGACTACTGCTATTCACTGAAACGTTTTGATTGTTTTCTGTGTATAAGCAATGCACTTTAACATAGTAGTATTGAGCTGCTTGAATTATTCTTTTGTTGTTATATTTATGCAGTTGAATTGCTACGTGATATTTTATGTGTACACAACCCAAAACTGAGCTAGCTAGCTACTTTGAATGTTTGAATGTGTTGTTAAAAGTGGTCCTGTTTGTCCGACACAGGCCAGGTGTGCCCGGTTGGGTGCCCTGTTAGCTGATGGCGAGCTACGAGCCCAGTAAAGAACCTGAAGATCGTCTACAACAACAGGTTTTCCTTCTGCGGTCTGGTAGGAGGCTATCGCAGCCAGTCCTCACCCTCACTTCACATCAACTCTATGCTATGCTAGTGCTTATGGACATTAACGTTACATGGACATTCTGGTTTCAAATATGGACATTTAAACCACACATCACAAATCATTACTCTCTCTCTCGTGTGAACTGTGTTTTTTTTTCGCTGACACAGCAACGCTATTGTGTACTCCAGGACTTTATTGCTGCTGTTATTGTTGGGGGTTGTGTGAATTGAAAACCTTGTAAATATCTAAATGAAGTGCACTTCAGGTCAAAACTTAAACCTTGAAGCTTGAACCAAACAATTTTCTGCAGAGTGTAAATATTTGGGTATATATTGTGTGTCTGATCCCCTTTCACTGTTAATATAAGGCACCAGCCACTTTAACTCAAGTACCTGTGTTTGCTCGTATTATTACTGTTCTCCCAACTCCCAGAGCCGTTTCCTGATCTTCTGATTTAGCCTAAACCTAAACAAAATCAAAGAATTCCTCCTTCCCTAGTGGCATACCCCACATATATGCTACACAAGCAAAGACTGAAAATTCTCAATGCAGAACATCAGACATATGACAGAAGTAGACAGATTAGTATTAGACTTCACTGGAGTATTTTAATAGATTTATGTTGATCCTGACCTGAGGAATAATGGTGATTCTGGAGCGAAGATCATGGAGGCCGATCTGAGCTATGTTGATACCATCGATTAATATCCGTCCTTTTGCTGCCTCTAGAATCCGAAAGATTCCCAAAGCCAAAGAAGACTTCCCAGCTCCAGTCCTCCCAACAATCCCGACCTGTTCATTGGTTGTTTGATTGGTTGTTTGATAAAAAAAAAATAGTTCAATCACAGGTCAGGGTTAGGGTTACTCATAAAACCATGACTGGCTGGTGCCCAGCTTCTTTTCTACTGTTTAGTTCGTACTTTTTTTTTTATTCATTCTGTCTTTGAATGTTTTTTCTCTTCTTTACTCTGAATACAGTATTCCTAGTCTCTCTGATTATGACAAACCTTTTCTCCATCCCGTATGTCCACGGAGATGTTGTTCAAAGCCCACTCCAAACCTTTGCGGTACTGGAGGCCATAATCTTCAAACTGGATGTTTCCTGTGCTCGGCCAGGAAGTGGGCAGCAGAACACCCTCAAGGGTCCATGGTGCCTGTGAGACACAGAGAAGGATTCTGAACCAAAACATCAGAGGTTTTCTGATTAAGATCAGTAATAGCGATAGCTCTGTGAGAACATGTGAAACCAACAGATGTTACTATTGAAACCCTGTGGTTTAGCGACCGACCTCTTTGGGAGTGGACTCGTACTCTTTCACTCGTTCCACTGACACGATGTTGTTCTCCACATCCGTCCACGATCGAACAATCCAGCTCAGAATCCCTGTCACCTTAAAAACAAAAAGTTAATAAATTATCAACATCTGGAGTTTCTTCTGAGGGGACGGTTCTCGTCTGGAAATAAGTGACTCAAGCTTTAAGTCAGCAGTTTCTCTAATTTAAAAGAAAGTATAATGAGGAGCCACTGGAGGATCATGTCTGCACACTGAAATTATTATTATTATTTATTAAAGGAGTTGGAGAACTCCAAACACTCATGATCTGGTCTGAAATACTGGAACACGTGTCCTGACTCATTAGCATTAACAAGTAACTTTCTTTGCACTGCTTCTGTCGTCTCACTTACAAATCTCTTAACAGTCAGAATCCTAATTCTCTTTAAGAGCTCGCTGTCCCAGATTATCCTCCAGACCTGTTAATGGTACCCTCAGTCTCAAAAAGTGGTACAGGAGGTAAATCCTTAAGTTATCAGGCCCTTCTCCGACCTGTGCAGGTCCAGGAGGTTAACCTTGCAAGGTCAATGGATAGCCCAGCCTACATTAGTAAGTCTGGGGTAAGGGTTACAGACAGGACTGGATCAGACCTGGACCAGTCCTTAGTCTGCGTAGACTGTTTAGGTTCATGAGCTGTTGTCATTCTCTTTTAGTTCTGGTTCTTTGATCTAACTCCTTATTTTTTAACAATCTTTTCTTTCTTTCCTCCTTCATCGTTTATTTTTCCTGATTTTATGACACCAGAGCAGAAAGTGTTTCAAAATGGCTGACAGTGAAATAAAATGTAGTTTCTAACCTGGAGAGAGTGAGAAACGGCCAATCCAACGATGCCTGGGCTGAGTTCCTCCCGGCCTCGGACCGACAGCATGGCTGCAGCCAGAACCAACAAATTCCCCAAAAACTCCAGATTCACTGCCAGCCATCTGACACAGTGTAAAGACATACAAAATGTAAATTCTTATCCAACAAACAAATTATGATCAGCTGTCAACAATGTCATCTTCACTGATTGTGAGCAAGACAGCTAATGCTGGTGGAGGGAGGGTCCCTCTTGATGAAATTGTCAATGTGTCGACTGTAGCTGCCCAATCATTTTCATGATTGAGTTGTGGGAGAAACTGGGCACACAGTTTATTTTAATTTTATTTTATCCCTATATATATATATTCAATTTGTTGTTTTAGTTTATTTGATTTTATTTTTATTATCAGTATTATTATTTCTCTTTTGGTTTTAGTGTATTTTTAAAAGGATCATGTACCATGTAGCATACATTAGCGTAGACTCTAGAATTGTATACACCTGGAGCTTTAATGACTGAGCCTGATTCTGTTGAAGGTGATGATGTGGTTGGGGTGAAGGCTACTAACACATACATTGATATTATATATATTATATAAATATTACTTTTGATAAATGCAACTATAGGTTGATGGCGTCCTATTTGTGTATATTTTGAGCTTCTGTTGCTCATGTTTTGCAGTAAAACTCCCTCTGGACATGAAATCAGGATCTGTTTCAGAACATCTACTTTCAAATAAAGTCCAGCTGAAGTACAGATCTGTCTGTGAGCTCGCTCTGCTCTAACCCCATATTTCTACAAACTTCTCATAAACACAGATAAAATATACCTGGTGGCCACAAAGCGAGGAAAATAAGCCTCCTGGTTGTTGTCCACATGGCGGTTAGCCTGCTGGATGAAGCGCTGCTGTTCGCCAAAAGCTCTGATGACCCCAGCGCCCTGCACCGTCTCGTTGAAGTGGCTGTAGATTGGAGAGCGACTCACAGCCTCCAACCGTCGTAGCTGACATGATGAAGCCACATAGAAATTCTGGAGACCAGAACCGTAGAGTTAGAAAATGAGGCTTCAGTACACCCTCAGAGACATACAGGGCCCTTTACCTGGATGAAGATATAGACGAAGGTGATAGGGAGGAGCACCAGCCCGGAGAAGGGCGTGGCTAACAGCAGGATGATGCAGACCTCCAGGAGCTTGAACAGGTAGCCTAGCATCATCTTCAGTCCATCAGGGATCATGCAGTCTATGGCATCAATCTCTTTGGAGAAACGGTTCAGGAGGTTTCCACTGGGCGTCATCTCAAAGAAAGACATGGGTGAGTGGAGAACGCCACGAAGAAGGTCAGAGTGAAGGTGACGCGATGCCAAAATACCACCCATAGCGATGGCAAGGGTCGTTCCAAACATAGCCAACCCTGAAAAAAAAGCAGCAGCATCAAGATTAGGGACACTGGTTCAGATAGGGGGGGTCTGTCACAGAGGTAATCTGGTTTAAAAAAGGGGTCTATCACAGAGGTAATCTGGTTTTAAAGGGAGGTCTATCATAGAGGTAATCTGGTTTTAAAGGTGCAGTGTGTAAAATTGGGACTATCAACATCTAACAGTCAATTCTGGAGTGTGATGCTCATTTCTCTGGTGATAACTGTGGGAACCAGTGAAGTTGAAAAATCAATCCATGCTTAACTGTTATTTGGTTCCTTCTGTGGTGCCATAGAAACAGGCAAAATGCAAAAATCCAAGATGGCAGCGTCCTTGGAGGGGACCCTCCCTATGTGTGAATAAAAGGCTTATTCTGAGTTAATTTAAAATATAAATTTTAAAAATGTGTCATCAGATGTCAACACTAATTTAGATCAATCTACTTATAAATGGTATGTTTCATTTTAACCAAGCTTGTTTTGCTAAATGCTAATAGGCTAAATATTACACACTGCACCTTTAAAGGGAGGTCTATCATAGAGGTAATCTGGTTTAAAAAGGGGGGTCTGTCACAGAGGTAATCTGGTTTAAAAAGGGGGTCTTTCACATAGGTAATCTGGTTTAAAAAAGGGGGTCTTTCACAGAGGTAATCTGGTTTTAAAGGTCCTGATCTGGTCTTGGTTTGAATCCTTTTCTGTTGCCATTCATTGTGTCACTATGACTTTACTGGATCATCTTAGGGGTGGATCTATGAGCACCAGTGACTTTTTTTTTTTTTTTTTTTTTACATTAAATCTTAAAAAGTGTTGGTGACCAAAAATGGAGCTAAGAATAGCCTTTCCCTCTGTCTCTCATTGAACCAACATCAACACCTTTGACCTACCCTGTGTAAAGCCCAGAGCTGCAAACACGCTGAGTTTCAGTTCATGGTCCCTCTGTGTACCGTTCACAGGTGCCTCATCAGCCCATAGGCTCAGCCAATAGCTGTAGGCCAATGAGGCAGCCTGCTGGAAGGCACAGAGGAAGATGATGGTCATGATGAAGGTGAGGCCAACCGTCCTGAAGTACTCTCGGTACACCTGAAGCTTCACCTGTTTGCAGAATAACCAGGAGGATAAGGAAAGTCTGACAGCTAGAAACCTGACAAGATTTCACTTAACAGGTTCAGAAACATATCCAAACGGATCCATGGATGGGTTAGACCAGGATTTTGGTCTAGAGTTTTGTTCTAGAGTTCTCTACTCAAGTTTCTGCTGTTGAATTACTGGTGAGTTTACACATACTCATATTAAAAATATGATTATATAGTTATTATTATTATTATTATATTAAAAATT